>NC_143498.1:40193800-40497600 GCF_051622355.1 Phaseolus vulgaris | reverse complement strand
ATACTTTAACCCGAGGTTTTTGAAGAAGAATATAGTCTTGATTGTGGTCACCATTTCCTGAATAAATTTTTTAATACAGAAAACAAAGTGAAAAAAGGCTACATTTTTTGTAATTATTAGTGAATATTAGAAAGACAAACGAAGAGCATGATTACCTTTAACCAAACATGCAGTTGATTTATTCTTTATCTTCCTGATGAAATGCAGGTTCCAGGGAACTCCTTCCAGAAAAAGGTGACATTACTCTTTGGGATTGGCCATGCTCTAGAGGTAAAAACTTGACTTCCAGTTTTCAGGAGAACATTGTTACAGTTGAACCATGCAAAATCAGACAGTTTTTTTTTCTTTTTTTAACATTAAAAAACAGTTGAAACTGAACTTCTATCATTTACAATGTCTTACTTAGATCCAATAAAGAAGATTCTTATTCAATTATGATTCTTACTTCTTTGTAAAACGGTTTCTCTGTCCTTTTCAAGTTCATGCTATTAGGCGGTTACACACAACAAAATATCTGAATATATATAATATCTAATTCTTTTTTTTTAAATACTCCTAAATTCTTACTTCTCTATATTTTTTTTTCTTTCACACGATTACTAATAAACCTGTGCAGAGCGCAATGTTGGTGTTAGGTTTAATATCTGAATGTATGACTGCAGGTGCAGCTATTAATTTCTTGTTGCTTGTCCATTTATATGCTTAACTGTGCTACACTATATCTACTTAACTGTGCTACACTATATCTACTACTGACAGGAAAAGTCTAATGGGTCAAGTCAAGGGGGACCAAGACAAAGAGCAGAAGCTTTGGCTGCCTTAAATAGCGCATTCAAGTCATCTCCTGAGGCAGCAGCTAGTGCGGTACACCAACTTGTTTATTCATGATTTAATATATTTTTTCTACATTTTACATGCAATGAACTTAAGGTTATACAAACTAGGTTCAAATAGTTTGTTCTTGCTTGGATTTGGTTTTGCTCCCCTTGCCTTTTGGTAGTCACTCGTTTTGGTTTAATGATATTTTTAGGTTGTTGTCTCGCTGAGTGTCTTAAGGTGTCAACTTGGTTGCCATTATCTATAGCTTTCCTTTGGGGCTTCTTTCTAACTTTTTCTACTCTGACTGACACAGGATAAGTTAAATGGGCTAAATCAAGGAGGGCCAAGACAAAGGGCTGAAGCCTTAGCAGCCTTAAACTCTGCATTTAATTCATCATCTGGAGCCAAAATTTATACACCTAGGTCGTCTGGAAGAAGTCAGGGATCACAGAGAGCAGCAGCAGTAGCTGCTCTTTCTTCAGTTCTTACTGCTGAAAAGAAGAAAACTTCACCTGAAACTTCTCCCGTGGCAAGCACTAGTCCTGTTGTGGAAAATAGTAACTTCGGTGAGAAACATAGCCCAATTCCAGATACTAAAAGTGAGAGTGCCCCTTCTGAAACGGATGTTGTTGAAGAAGTTGTTCCTGAGGTCAAGGAGACAGAAGAATTTGCCACTGAAACTGGCACAAATGGGAATTCAGAACCAAAACAAGAAAATGTGGATAATGGAGGAAATGACAGTGAAAATAATCAAAATGTCTTCAGTTATGAGCAACTAAAGACTAAATCTGGTAGTGTTGTGTCTGGAATTGATCTTAAACGGAGAGAGGTTAGTCTAGGTCTGCATATCATTAATTTTTTTAATATGCTAATGCTAGTATGAAATGAGACAGTTACCAAAGTTTCCCCTAACTTTTATAGAGCATTGAAGTACCCCTATACTATTAATTTTTCTATTTTAATTGGAAGTGTTATTGATTTTATTAGATATTGAGGGGCCTATGTAATATTTGAAAGGGTCTTCTTGCTAACCAATCCTCATTGGTTAAGAAATCCAAAATAGAAAGTTTTATCAGAATTCACTTTCAGAATGCATTAAAGACACTTTGTAAGGAAAACTTTGAAGTTTTGAATTGCTTTGGCTAGATGTTAACATTTTCCTTTTCCACTTAATGTTGCTTAGGCCTATCTGTCAGAGAAAGAGTTCGAAACAGTTTTCGGAATGAGCAAAGAGGCATTCACTAAGTTGCCAAGATGGAAGCAAGACATGCTGAAAAGGAAAGTGGATCTGTTCTAGACTCAGATACAATGAGCAACACACATGCTGCTTTTGCATGCTAATATATATATCTTGAAATGCACTTATCTGTTGGGTAGTGTGGTTTTTTTTGGTATATATATATACACATATATATACCCTACTTGGATTCCTATGCATAGCACTTTGCTTTTGGCCCATAATGGACGTAGCTATATATGGTTAGTGTCCAAGTTTGAATGTGGCGCTGCCTTGGAGAGTGAGTTTTAGTTTTCTCCTTTGAAATTGAGCATGCCTCTTCTTCCTCTTATAGTGTTCACATATTATTGTAGCAATAAACACAGTGGACAGATTCTATTCTTTTTTTTGTCAAGTTTGTATTTTCAAAAATGTGGCTCTTTGTTTTTTTGCCTTGTTGCTATTGGTTAGGGAGGCTGGTGTATATGTATTGCATCTTATACTGAATCTCAATATAAAGAATGGAAATTTGTTTGTTTGTTATCTATGGGTAGGATATGCAGAAGTGTGTGCATGTGCTGCTGCTTCTCTTATTATTTCCCAATGCACAGCAGGAATTCAACTCTTCTCTTGCAGGTTATGGATGGATTAAGAATTTTATTCAGGTATTTAAATTCTATGAATCAATGATAACAAAAATTCATTCTCATTTTTAAGATAAATAATATCAAATAAGTAAATAAGTTTGTTCATAAGTTTATAAGTTAGTAACTAAAAGATCTCTCCTGTTATTTTTTATTCTCTAAAATATTACTTTCTATTTATGTTAATTGTAATTTTTTAATAAATTTATTACTTTTCTCTAAATATACTTATATTTATAGATAATTTTATGTAATCATATACTACATATTTAAATTTACCGAATTTTTCAATGGAAAATAAAACTATTTTCTACGTAAATGAAATTTAAATCTATTACTTATACATATTACGAGAAAATCATTACATAAAAACTAGTTTTAGAAATAAGAAATAACTAATTTTATATATATTATGAGAAAATCATTACATAAAAACTAGTTTTAGAGATAAAAAATAATTAATTATTATATCGAATATATTAGATAATATGGTAGAGATTAAAAATTTATTAATATCTAAATTAGTTTTTATTATTGATAAATAATTTTAAAATTTGCATATAATTATTTATCCAAATTTAAAAATTATTTTAAACTAATCTAGATACCAAATATTTTTTAATTTTTTAAATAATATTTAATTTAGTTTTTATTTCTAAAATTAATTTTTATTTAATAGTTTTTTTAGAAGTGATAATATATCTAATCTCTTATATCATTTTGGAATCTATTTCATTCTTGAATGGGGGAGAACACAGTTTTTATTCAACAAAAACATAAAGAGTTTTTCTTAAATAAAAGTACATGTTTTATCTTAAGCTCAAGTTTTAATTGTTTAATTTTTTTTAGGCTACATTATTTATTTTCTTATATTTTTTAAAAGAAACATAATCTAAATTTGCTAAATGTTTAAAAACATTTGTCTTACCTTGCTAATAAACAATACATTTAATGTATCAATTATGCATATTTACAAGATATATATAACGTTATATCTGATTAACAAACAATACCAATATATGTGAGTATTTTCTTTTTAAAATATAATGACAGTATAATTAAATGATATAGACTACTTTTAAATTAGTATAAAGTTAATGAATTCTGATTACTATTTTACGTACATTTAATTCTGGTAAAAGTGTTTGTTTAATTGTAGAAACCTTCACGATGTAATTCCCTTAATTAGAAAAAGTGTTTGTTTAATTGTAGAAACCTTCACGTTGTAATTCCCTTAATTAGAAACCTGTCTCTTCTGCAACAAAAGATAAGCAGAGGGAATGGTGGAGTATTGATGCTTCTCATAATGCAATTCCTAAAAGTTTGAAAGCTAAAAAAGGGTTTGGTTTTCTGCATCAACATCGATGAAGAGTTTTGCAGAAAAGGGATCCAAATGTTGATGTTGTTCATGATCAATAAATACACAGTCACTGTCATTCTTAAATGTTTTAGGAGGAAGTAGGTGAGAATTGCAGGTTCTGTTCATCCAAACACATCTTTAATTACCATTAATGTTGTGTTGCAGTTGTTGTCTCCCCATATATTTTTAACAATTTATATGAATTTGTTTGAATTTACCCTGATTTGTATTTCCATTTCACATATCTGAAAATGTAGAAAATTCAGCCAAACAAATTAAACAAATCACATTAAGAGGATAATACCATATTTTAAGGTTATAAATTTTTATAATGATTAATCTAGCTAAAAAAAACACTACAAAAATATTATTAAATAGAAATTAATTTTTAAAAAAATAATTAATTTTTATAATAACTAAATTATAACATTTTAGAAACTACAAAAAATATTGGTTTCTAAATTAGTTTCTATTATTGATAAATAGTTAATTGATATCTAATTAGCAATCAAGATTTTTGCTATCAAATTTAGAATCTAAATAATTGGTAGTTAAAATCTTGGTAGGTAATTAGATACAAGTTAGAAATCAATATTTTTTTAATCTCTAAAATAATCTCTAATTTAGTAATTATAACAATTAATTATTTTTAATCTCTAAAATTGATTTATATATAATGTTTTTCTTGAGGTCAACTAACAATTCAAAGAAAAAATTATGATATATATATAAGTAATAAATAAATTTTTTCTTTTTTTATCAGCAATAAAAAATAAATAAATAAATAGAAACCACTTCAGGAGTGGTCTACCCCTTATAAAAAAAAATAAGACATCAATCACCTAATAAAGCATCTACCAACATAGCATACCGACACCCAGACCAACTCTAACCAGTATTAATGAATCAACCTGTAACATCCTAATTTTTACCCATATATAATAAAATAATAGTAAAACAAACACTATCTACTTAACGTATGAATATATATAACTATCTCATAATTGTATCTAACAAAAAATATCCCTCTTCATAGGGATTTTAATTTATACATCAAAAGTTTTAAAAACAAACAGAGCATTCAAATTAAAATTATCACATCCTCCAGCTACTCATTTAGGAGTTCTATTACCTGCAATCTCATTTGGACTTGAGCATATGCTCACTAAGAGCTCCAACCCATCAAAAGCTTAAGCTTAAGGATAACCTAACTCTATCTAAGATTCTGATCGGACAATCTCGTAGAGTTCACTACCAGGAGTCCAATGGCAGACTCTGATCATCAAATATATGGAAGATTCTGATTAGGCAGTCTTGTAGATCTCGCTGCCAGGAGTCTAATGGTAGACTCCGATCGTCAAACAGATGAGCGAGGAGGTCAGAATCGTAGAGAGAAGGGAGAGGAAAGGAAAAGAAAACTTCTAGAGAGAAGTTTCTATTTAAAATGAAACCTGAATAACTAATTTTCTATTTATATAGCTTTTTTACTTTAATAATAAAATATTCAGGTGTCATTTTAATTGTACCATTTCTACTCTAAGACGATTTTTCTCGGTCCTTACACAACCTCATACAAGCCAAAGGATTTAAAACCCAACTAGAATAAGGGAAATAAATAAAATTAGACTTTGAAAAAATCTAAGACCACACCTTTACTTGCACTGATGCAAACACTTCAGACACATTTGTCACACCTCTATTGAAGATGACCGAGTTCCTATGTTTCCAGATTTCGCTCACTATACCAACCCAAATTGCACTCCAGACATCATTAACTGACTCAGAAGCCTGACTCATCCTGAAATGTGAAAAATTTGACTTAAGGTCCTTGTGGATTATGAACGACACTTCAAGCCACTCGAAGCACAAACACCAGACACGCCAAGCAAACCTGCAAACAGAGAACAAGTGACAGGACGACTTTTCCTCCTCCCCACACAGACAACACAAAGAATTTTCTACCACCACTTCACGCCTTGCCAAATTAACCCTAGAGGCAACCCTATTCTCCAACACCCTTCAAACAGTGACCAAAGTCGAATGCAAGACTTTACACCTCCACAACTTACTGTAAACCGAAGAAGACTCCCTTCCTCGAACCCTCCTTACCTGAACATAGGCTGAGTTTACAGTGAAAGTTAGACACCCCCCAACCTTCCATACCCCAATGTCCGCCTCTCCCACAATCGGCTTCACCTCTTGTAAACTCTGAACCAACTGCTCCAACAAAGCCTTCTCCCAGCCAAAAAAAGATTTTCGCTAGTCCAACTGCCTAACTCAAACATCATTAACCACCTTTACCTCTTTGGCCGAACTTAGAGAAAATAGTCTCTGAAAAACTCCCTTCAAAGTACAACAGCTCAACCAACTGTCCTTCCAGAAAGAGATATCCTTACCGTCACCCACTTTCCACTTAATCCCCATCTTCAAAACTTCTTCCCCAACCCTCTGAATCTCACACCTACTTCAAATATTTTCACCAGATGGAGTAGTACATAATCACATATATTCTTAAAAATGTATATTATGTTAATTTTATTATATACAATTAAAGAAATGATAAATATTCATTGAATTTAATAACAAAAAAATTGCAATCACTATAACTGTTGGTGGCTATTATTTTTAAACTGATGTTTGATTTAACAAACAAATGTTTAATTGCATAATATAAGTGACTAAATTAGTCACTGTATTATTTTCTATTTTATACTATATATGTAAAATATTTAGTATAGAATGATTAATATTTATGATATTTAAATATAAAAAATACTATAGTTATATTTACACTATTTAATAATATATAGATATTACTATTATATTGTATATTAAAATATTACATATTTTTGGTAACCATGATTAAAAAAAGTTCAATCTGATGGGTGAATTTTAAGAATAAATTTTTCATTAAAAGATAATTTTAAATTCGCTTTTGGTAGTAAATATGCAATTTTAGTCCCATAAAAATTCAAATCATACACCTTATATATTAAGGTTTTTAAAATTTAAATAGTTATGATCTCTAGTTAATTTACCGTTTCATTCACTTATTTATACGAAATATTAACTCACAACAACGTAAATTATCAAATTATTGATATATAAGATAGTTAAGTAACAAATACATATTATCACTGATAATGGACACATTATTAAAAAATTAAAAATAAAGTAAATTACTTAACTTCTAAAAATTGAAAACCCAAAACATATAATTAAATTTATATAGAAATCAATTTTAGAGATAAAAAATAATTAGTTGTTATAGTGACTAAATTAGAAACCATTTTAAGGACTAAATAAATTTGTTATTTCTAAATTAGTTTCTATTATTGTTAAATAGTTTCTAAATTGGTATTTAATTAGCAATCAAGGTTTTTGCTACCAAATTTAGAAAGTAAATAATTGGTAGTTAAAACTTTGGTAACTAATTAGATATCAATTTAGAAACTATTCAACAATAATAGAAACTAATTTAAAAATCAAAATTTTTGTTATTTTTTAAAATGGTCTCTAATTGCAACTATCATTTTGATCTCTAAAAATTAGTTTTTATTTGATGATTTATATATATATATATATATATATATATATATATATATATATATTCACACCAACTTCGAAGACAAAAACAAATTTAAACTTAATAAAATGTTATTTTATAGTATGATGGCTGATACAAGTTATAGTAATCCACTAAACAATCAGGGTTTATATATATTATCTTAGCCTGATCATATGTCACAATCTTGAATAATAAAAAACACTAATTATATAATAACACACAACAAAAGAACTAAAAGAGTTTTACAGTCAAAATTTGAATAATTGGTTCTTAGATCATACATAGATTCCTCTTAAACTTGTTTGATTCCTCCATTGGGTGGTAGAAGTGATAGTATCTAAAAACTATGAAAAGAAAATTGTTGTTTTTGTGGCTTCACCTAACAATGAAAATGAAGGGTTTATTGGAGGACAAATAGGCACCATTTCACTTAAAGTGGTGCATATTCAAAGAGCTTAGTGGCAATGTTTCATTTGGAACTTTCCCAATGTGTATAAAGTAAGGGCACCCCACTTCAATTTTGTTCCCATTATTAATAAAATAAATTATGAAATAATAAGCACCTTGTCCAAACCGACCAAATTATTATATAAGTTGACTGTTACCAACTTGCTTTTCCTAAGTCTACTTTTAATGCACTTCTTAGAAACTTTTTTTACATTGTCTTTGATTTAAGGAAAAGGAAAAAGAAGAGACCAGTTTTGATGGAAAGAAAGAAAATGAATTTTTTTTTCATTTGGAAAAGAAAAAAAGGGAACAAGAAATCTCCATCTTGTTTGATTTGTAAGGGCAGAAAAAGAAAATTATTAGTTTTTTTAGTTTTATAAATATTAATAAATGAGATATAAGTTAATAAAAATAGTTTCTATAATTAATAAAATTTATAAATTAGCTTTTAAATTAATATCTAATTAGCTACTAAGATTTTAGTTATAGCTAATTAAATACTAATTTAAAAAATATTTATCAATAATAAAAACTAATTTAAATATCAACAATTTTTTTTTCTCTAATATACTATTTAATAAAAGCTAAATATTTTTTTTCTAAAAATAATTTTTATTTAAGGATTTTCTAGTAATAATTATTTACATTCAGTTTTTTAAAATTTATTTTATAAATTATTTTCTAAATATAGTTGTATATAACCAAATTTTTTTATCATATCAATCAAATTTATTACAAACTTTTCACTTATTTTATACTTTCAATCTTTTCCCTTTTGTTTATATTGGAATGGTGAAACCTTAAGACAAATATGTCACTCCTTTAGTAAAAGTGTGTATATACTTTGAGTTTTTTGTAATAAAGATAAATAATGAAAAAAATTAAATATATTTTATTGTGTTTGTTATTAACCATATAGTTGAGTAATTATTCAAGTGACTTTGGTTGCATATTTTACAAATATTCAAATATTTTTAAAAATATTAATAACTTTATGAGATGAGATAGTAAAATGTTAAGAGGTACTTGGTAGACCCGATATAATTTATCCTATATTTATTGTAATTATATGTTTAGTTAAATAGTTATTTCACTATTTGGTTTTCTACTTGTGTTAAAGTTGAAAATTTCAAAAATTAAACTTGAAAAAGAATAAGTAATTAATTAAAACTAAAGATTGTGAGTCATCAATATTGCTTATATTTCATTAAGATTGAGTAGGCACAAGTGAAATTTTTGAAAATTCAATACCCAATTAATTATTTAAGGCTTTTCAATTTATAATTTATGAATCCAAAAATCAAATTATGCAAATGGATTGAACTAGTAATCACCCCTATATACTTAAAACATCAGCAATTAAATAGTAAATGTATTCAAAAGAAAAATTAAGCTAAATCCTAAATATATGCTGCCAGAATGTTCTTAAAATTAGGGTTGACAAGAGAAGCATAGCTAGCAAGGATGGTTCAGAGAATTTAACAAGAGCGTTGAAGTTAAAATCTTCATTGGTGGCCATTGGAGAAAAAGTGATTAAGCTTCTTCATGATGATGATGACTAAGGAGTTGAAGTTAAAATCTTCATTGGTAGCCATTGGAGAAAAAGTGATTAAGCTTCTTGATGATGATGACTCAGGAGACACCCGAGGGATGCTTAATATGTGCATCAACCCATCTTACTATGCCTACCTATTAGCCATTGATCATCACATTTAACCATACCATTCAATGCTACTATAATGACCCATGCATCACACTAATTGTGACATCCATAGTACACGCTAAAAGTATAACATTTTTGCAACAATAAAAATTAATGTTACTTCAACAAATATATAATTCATTAATTCAAACTTTAATATATTATGTTTTTCAAAGATAAATCATTCCTCATAATTTTTTTAATTTAGGTTTTGGTTTCAATTTTAACTCTATTTATGCTTTTAAGGGTAAGTGTTGTAATATTTTATATATAGTAGACATCACTAAATAAAAAAGGTTTAAAATTGCTCCATAAACAATATATAAACTAAATAACTATTAAGTATAGGAATAATTATTATTATTATTGAGGTAAAATATTAAGGCAGCAATGCAATGTTGTATTTTTTTTATTCTTAATTAATAATACAGTAAGATTTTTCTTATAAGGATAAAAGATTAAGACAAATATTCAGAAGACACTTTGTTGTTAAACAGAGTAAAATATTGGTTAATTAAATAAATAAATAAATAAATAATCGAATTATGAGTTAAATATTTTTTTTATTAGAATTGATTTTCGTTCCTAATCTAAAATTTAGATCTTTTAAATATTTATAATAAAAAAATTATTAAAATAAGTCATTGTCAATTTTTTTACATCACATTTTTAAACAAATTTTCAATATAAATTAAAATAATAAAATACTAGTTTTTTATATCACCATATTATTTTTAGTCCAAAATAAAAGAATATGATATGATCTTAGATAAATAAGATTTCATTTTCATTTTCGAAAGTTTGGTAACCTTGGATTTTGAGATCCAGAAGCAAATGAATGATTCTTAATTAAAATTCCCATATTTGTTGGGAAGAACCTATGAATGCTGATTTTATTAGTGAAATTGGCAAAGAAGAATAACAATAAGTGTTTTCTAGGTAATATTTTGGCCGCTAGTTTTTACGTGGTTCTTTTGGATATGTCAGTGTGGTCTACAAATTTTATACGCCTTAATTAAGTTCCAATTTTTATTAACACATGCATTTTGGTTTATTGCAAAAATTTGCAAGAGTGGAAAGTATGGAAAATCAAATTCGCTATTAATTCATTTTTTATTTACCTACGATATATATGAAGTTTCAAAGTTTACTAATTATAAATATATCTCTTTCTTTCTTTTTTTCTTTCCTTTTTCAGGCAGAAGAAAGAAAACAAAAGGATCATGAAGGGAGAAAGATGGTGTGTTAGAAACAAGATTTAATCATGATTTTCAACGTATTAAATGCAACAAGTTTAGAAACTGCATTTATTTCTGGTTAAAAAATTCAAAACCTATATAATTAATCATAAACATATTATATATAATAAAATAGTTGACGTTAATATTGATATACACATGATCATTATCCCTAAACTAAAGAAATAAAAAAATTTGACCTATTTTGTGCTAATCCCTAAAAAAGGACTGTAATTAAACTTTTCATAGCATTCCTACAAGACAATAATATATATGGAGGACTTATATATGTGTTTAGTGCAGTAACTAATATGAAAAGACATGTATAAAAAAACATTTACTCAAATTTTATTTATAATACAGAAATACATAGAATGTGAAAATTATAAAACCAATGGCAAATATTACTATTGAAGTTTTTCATACAATATAATTTGGTTTGATTGAATAGACTAACAAGTAACTAGAATACATATATAACAACTATATTAGACAGTAATTAAAGAGAATAAGTAGGAGAAACAGTATCATTCTCTATTAAAAGAAGCTACAAATGAAAAATCACAATAAATGCCTAACAATGTTTGATGTTTTAATGATATAAACAGTTTATTTAGGGCACTGTGTCCAACCCATATGCACGGTTCTTGTGTCAACAACATTAAGACCTTATCTTCCTTGTTGTGGTACATATATAACTGGCTTTGTCCTTGGGAAAAAGACACCTAAACAAATGTGTGATGCACAAAGTAAACCATTAGAAGAAAAAGAAAACACTTTACTGGGACCAGCGTATATTGTTCCATTGTGTAGGGTATGAAGTAAGGAAGTTTTATTTTTAACATAGGATAACACAATGTTTTGTCTTCTAATTTTGGAGTACATTTCTAATATTCACGGTGCACGCAAAATAAATAATCAAAATTACAAATGCCAATATTTTATGCTGAAATTAGGAAAGCAAATGAGAAACATGTGACGTGATCATTTTTTTTTTACTAATATCTTACACAACCACTTTCTCATTTTCATGTTTCTTTTTTACATTACGTATTGGATCGTTCGCAGCTCAAGATTTAAAAATCTTCCATGTCTCTTTCCGAAGAATTAGAAAGTGAAATAATAAAAAACAGGAAAGAAAAAAAAACAACTGTGGGAGAAAAAATTAGTAGACAAACTTACCTTAAACCTACAATTGACACGTATAAAATGTTTCACGTGAATTTGTATGTTGCGTGCATGTTATTTAATTTTTTTTTTAATTTTGTTTTATACATGAATCGTAATGTAATAAGCAGTGAATTATTGGTGTCGGTGACTAATTGGCTTTCTCCGTGGAAAGGAAACCCGTGGTGGAGCTTTTCCTAAAAAACCAAACTACAAAATTCAACCTATTATCCCTCTTCTCGTCACCTTAAGCCATCAACTAACCTAAGTTTGTAATAAAATTAACAAAATTATCAAAGTTCTTCGAGTGTTGCTGTAATTGTACATATTTCTAGAAAAAACTACGTCACGATAACAAATAGTTAGAAAATCCGTGATATGCCAAATTTATCAACTTATATACTACTTGTTGAAGTTGACCAGTGATCAACTTTTATGCAACTTATATACTATACTTTAGAGAAAGAAAATATAAAGTAATCTCTATAATTTTTCATTTTTCACGGAAAATAAGGAAAGAACATACTTCAAACTCCAGCTATTTATTTGTGTTAGGTGCATTTAGATGTTGTTTCTATTGATTAGTCTTGAAAAATGTTGGAAGGAAAACGCTTATTTTGTTGCTTATTTTGTTCCAATGTTAGTATTTTGAAAGTCTAAAAACTACACACAAAAGACACTTTGTTACATAGTAGCCTTATTTACAAGCTACCCATAAATGTGCAAAGTCAACATGTGCAATACGTTCAATTTTACAACCTGAATACCGAAAAAGCAAGGGACCATATTGGGAGTAACAAACTCCTCCAAATCCTCCATTTCCCATTTAACTAAAGATTACATAAATTAGTCACGTTGTTGATTAAACTAAACCCAAAATAAGTGCTTTTAGGCAGCTCCAAGTAAAAGGCCTCGTTTAGATAAGAAAGCAAAAGACAGAACAGCGTAATAAAAACGTTTTCCTGCTCTTTCTGCTTTTAGAATCTGCAACTTTCAAAATTTTGCTTATATATTTATATTAATTAGTTGCCAACGCGATAATGGGTGGAGCCAAAAAGACCTCAAGCACATGCATCATCAATTCCTTACACACATTTTTTCCCTCAGCCTCTCAAACAACTTGCATTCATATTTTCATTTTACATTGCCTTTTCTTCCCAAGTAGATTTCTACCCACTAATCTTTAACCACACTTGCTACAAGATCTACATCTATCACAAAAACCCAAGTCAAAAGCTTTTTCCTTAAAAGCACTCAATTTTCTATAAGCTTCAAGACCTATTGGTTAGCATCAAAAAGCTCTCAACATATGGATATTGAAGTTGAGAAAAAACATCACTGTACTTTTTGAAATACATTACAGAACCTTGTGTCCAAATAACTGCTAACAATATTACAAAATCAATGATAAATAAACAAATAATAAAAGTGCCCTGAATCAAGGACCAATATCAAATTATTTAAATGGCTATAGACAGAAAAAAAAATCATTCAGCATGCTCTGATTCCATAAGACCCTGAACAAATATCATTAAATAAATATGAGGACTTGGGTGCATCGTGTTGCATGGTCGTATCTTCTGTCAGCTCCACTGGCCCATAACTTTCCCATTGAAGAAGAATACAAAAAATTTAATTTCAAGATGAATGGGTGTATACACAAAAGTAAGAACAAAATTGGTCAGACTAATGCGATAAATAAAAAATAACAACACAAATTTCCTTATTAATTTTCCCTTTGTGTTATTATTCTTTCTTACCATTATGATTTTTATTACTATTCTTCTTATTATTATTATCATTATTATTACTATTATTATTATCCTAAACTGTTGTAATTAACAATCTCTATAGACAGAAGAATCGAGCACAGAGGAACACATTTGCCTTCTGATGACATAATTAAGGTCGTGATTACTCACACCGCGTTGAACCATCGCCAAGTCCCAAAACGACGTCGCGGAAGAGCCACCAGCCTCGGGTATGGACTCCGACGAAGCGACCAAATCGACATTCTTATTCTTCAAAACGAACTCGCTCCCGCCGATGAGTTGACTCAGTATGCCGGCTTCAGTCACAGGGTTTTTCCTCTTCCTGTGCTGCGTGGCAGCGCGGACTATCTCCACCGCCACAGCGCCGGAGAGCCGCCGCACGCCGCGAGCGCCGCCTATTATGACGGAGGACATAACAACACGCTGCGTTCTCTTGCCGTGTTTTTCTTGTTTGGAGAATAGAAGGACCGAGTCGGGGCTGGGAGTTCTGAATCGGGCGAGTGGGTCTTTGAGAATCAAGAGGGTTTTGACGTCGGCGAGAATCACGTGTTTGAAGGTGCGTCTGACGCGGCCGAGGAGCATGGGGTAGCAGGCCCAGCGGCGGAGAGAGAGGGGCACGCGGTCGAGGAAGCCGGCGAGCGAGTTCTCCGGGTCAAGTTCGGAGGCGTGGAAACTGAGGACGGATCCGTAACTGAGCGAGGAAGTGGTTAAGTTGGTTTTGGTTTTGGGACCCCAAAGAGGTTCCTTTTGCTGCTGCTGGTGTTGTCTGAAGCGGCTGGGGTGGAATGAGGACTTGGGGTGTTGGCGCCAGCGCGTGGAGTTGAGGCGCGCGTGGAGATGAAGCAGCGTAGAGAAGGCGTGGTTCTCTTGGGAGATAATGGGGGTGAATTTGGAGGATGAGGAAGGGGAGGGGAAGAGGAAAACGACGTCGGAGGAGGCGGTGAGGTAGGAGCGGTGGAGGAGGCGGAGGAAGAGGCGGAAGTCGTCGAGAGGAGTGTCGTCTGGGACGTGGGAGATGAGAAGGTCGGGCATGGATTTGGTGCCTCTTCGGTGGAGCGTGCCCATGCGTTGGAGCGCGAAGGGTGTGTGAGGGGTGTGTGAAGAGGTGTGTGAAGTGGGTTTTGTGGTGAGAGAAGTGTTGGGGAAGGTGGAGAGTGTGAAGAGGAGGAGCGTGGTGAAGAAGAGAAGGAGGCAAATGGAGATGGTGGATTGTGCTTTTGACAAGAGGGATTTGGAAGGGGAAAGGAGAGTGAGTTTGGGCTTGTCGGTGATGCTGGATTTGTTGTCTTGGGAGAACAACACCAGAAGCATACTCATACCTATGCCACTGTTATTGTTGTTGTTGTTGATGATGTTTGGCTTTGTTACTGTCATTGTTGTTGTTGTGCTATGTCTGCATTGCTGCTTCTGCTTCTGCTTCTTGTATTGGTTGGGAATGGGTGGTGGAGTTGTGAGAGTGTTGGGTCATTTGCTTCACACAGATTTTGATGATACTCCAAGGACTCACACTCTTTCTCTTTCTTTCTTTTATCTCTCTTACTCACAAATACTCATTATTTTAATCAAATGTGTAGCAGAGTATCTTAAAATACTGCTTTCATTGATACCATTAGATAGTTAGAGTTAGACTTAATATAATCGGATGATAAATTTTGTTAGGTTTAGCCATGTTTTAGTTTTTATTTAATTTGGGTCAATTTTCTAGTTTTCTTTTCAAATTTAAATATCCAAAATGGATTCTTTCCAAATTCAAAAAATAAAAAAAGTGTTTTTTATTATTTGAGATATGCTATTAGATCCTCCATAAATTATTCAAATAGCATATACATTGCCCTTTTATGTTAGAGATCAATTCATATATATTTGTTTCATAGTATTATCCTTTTTATATAATTCAAAAATATTTTTTAAAATTAATTATTCATATATAATATTTAATAAAATTTATATTCGCTTATCACTTTTAAATTTGCACATTTTTTACTTTGTAAATTTTAAAAATGTTGGAAAGTTAACTAAAACTAAATTATATGATTAACATACTTTTTTTTATAACAAATCTTAATGAAAAAGTATAAGAAAATATGTATACAAAGTGATGAGATATTAAAAAAAATACTACAGTATGATTTAGGCCAAATTACAATTTTTTCTCTCTTTAATTTTTAATATTCATCCTTCTATATTTTTCACGTTTTAGTTTTAAAATTTTAGAAAATATACAAACTTTTTGTTTAATATCAATTTGTTCATGCATAGATTTTATGTCTTATATTTTTAATTAATTAAATTATTTCGTAGCGGTGTATATTAAATGAATATAATAAGTTTAGGATTTAATTGAACTAAAAATAAAAGGTAAAATTACATATATTCTAAAATATAGAGATTGAAGTTGCAGAAAAGTATAAGATTAAAATTATGAAAAAATAAATAAAAAAAATAAGCTTATTTCTAAATAATTGATATGTATTTTATTACAGTGTAATATTTATAAATTTAATGACTTAAATATTTTCATTAATATAATGAAAAATGTTTTAATATATAGTATTTAAACATTCGAAGATGTTTAATTAATAATATATTTTAATTTATATGTCAAAAATTTGTATAATAAACAAGGTTCTTCATATTATGGAAAAATAGAACTACATATTATTATATTGTAGTTAAAAGATAGGTACGTTTAACTTTAATATTCATCATTTATGTACAACGGTAAATCAAATTTGTTATAATTCACATTCTACATTATAAGAAAGAATTCTAACTTTATATGTTTCGAACGTGCCACATATTTATTCCGTCTCATTTATGTTATCTATTGAACTCATTTTATTAAAATAGCTTCATTCTTTCCATACATGCAGTATTTTTATTGAGACATAATGAGTAATTTTTTAGGACAAAATAAAAAATAAAAAAATTGACATCTTGTTGAAAATTAAAAAAACATTAATCAATTTAATTTTTAAAAGGATAAAACAACATAGTATTAAAAAGAATTTTTTATTATTGTATAAAATAATATCAAACGAAGAATGTATGAATTATCTAACTCAATTTTGTAACTCTCGTTTTGATGGTAAAAATAAATTCTTAGTAAACACATCCCCTATTTATATAAACACATTAAAAAAAAACTCAACATTTTTCAAAGAATAACTTACTCATAAAATTTACTTACAAAAATCCCAAACCACTAAAAAAATCATTGAATATTAACTTTTTTTTAAAATTAATTATTATATTAACAAACTTAAATATTATTTTATAAACTACAAAATTATTTATATTTAAAATAGTTTTTATTATTATAAAAAAAATTAAATTAATTTTTAAATTAATATCGAACACTATTCTAAATTAATTACTAGTTTATAATTACAAAGTAATTTAAAATTTAAAGTAATTAGAAATTTAAATATTAATATATAATATTATATATCAATTTAGAAACTATTTTATAAATTTGTATTAATAATATAAATTATTTTAAATATAAATATTTTTTTAATTTATAAAATAGTATATAACTTAATTAATATAATGATTAATTTTTTTAAAATTAATTGTTATTTAATAAAAAAATTATTAAATTCAATAGAGACTTGTGTTGGAAAGATGTTCTTTTACAAAGTCTTTCAACATTAACTTTGAGTAAAGTTGTAATAATGGTTACCACGAATCAAATATAAAATTTTGCTATTCTTTTTATAATATTAGTCACTTAAATCTTAATCATAAATAATAGTAATATTCTCTTCTTAAATCATCTATCTCTTGTTAAGTAGGTGAAATCTAAGATATTATTTTTATTTTATAACTAGTAATGAGTTTTGTAGTAACAAAAAAAAAGGTTATTCAGATAGTTTAAAAGGAATAATTGGATTCGTGTAACATAATTATAATAATAAACTTACTAAATCAGATCAGTTATATTGAGTTGAACTAAATCTAAATAACCAATATAATGTTAATAAGCTTTATTTATTTATTTGTAATAACTAATACACATGCTATGAGAAATTTTTTTAGTTAGAATTTGATGAATGGAAAAATAAAATAAAATGTTGCATTGATAAAATGGATGATTCTATGGTTGAAAATAAAGAGTACAAGAGCAGTAGTATGATTGATCTGGGGAACAGAACATTGAATGCTATGAAACTTCATGACACCAAACTCAAATCAATAACTTTTAAAGAACCAAGAACAAAAGTCACAAACCCTAGTCCTATTTAATTATTAATACTCCCCCACAATGTTAGGTTAACTAAAATTAAATAACAAAATTTTAAATTAATTCATTTCAAAATGCTTCATAAAATCATTACTAAATTAGTGCAAAATAACATAATTTGATAGTTAGTTTAGCCATTCACTCACTATTATTTTACCTTATATATATATATATATATATATATATATATATATTATACAAAGTAAATATTTTATTTTTTACGAAGTTAAATTTATAATATATATAAATATTTTGTTAATATAATCAAATATTTTATAACTAAAATTAATAATAAGCAAACATCTTGAAACATACATAAACTATATTTATATTTATACTAGAAAATAAATTAGAATATAAATTTTAAATTATTTAATATCATTTAAAAAAATATAAAATAAAGTAAATTGAAAGGGTTAAAAATAAAAAAGATGGTAAAGATAAAATAAGACTAGTTTGAAATGTTTGAGACATACTTATTTTGGATGTTGCATTTGTCTTTAGAGTGAGGCGAATAGAAGTAATACTTTTCAAATTATGTATTCTAGTAATAATATAAAAATAATAGTTTAAATAATTTACATATTTAACTAATTTTTTACATATTTTTAATATATTATTTAAAATTATAATAAACATTTTCATGGAATGAAATGAAATAATGAAAATGTATATAATAACTATGATGGTTTTATATTTTAAAAATGATATTTAATGAGGATGAAAAAGAATAAAAATGTTTATAATAAATAAAAATCTAATAATATATACTTTTTACGAGCTGAACTATTAAATATTTTTTTTAATATCCATTAATTTCTTCTTATAACTGCAGATAATCTAAAGTCATTTGACTTTGTACTAATTGTGAATTAAAGAAGATACATTAAAGTTAAATGTTAAATATAACTTTTCTCTTGAATTTCCCTTACAAGTGTCACAAGTCAAATTTATTACAATTCCATCTATAATATTATCATATATAATTACAATAGTATCATAATTTCTTACAACATATGTGTGTTTAAATTTTTTCATGTAGAAGCAATTATTATTCCCATTTAAATAGGACAAAAAGATCCAAGAAATGATGCTGTTCATTTTTTTCTGCCGACACTCGTTTTTTCCGTGTAATTTTTATTTAGTTATTATATTTTTCAGTATTCAATGAAAAAGAGAAATTAGATTAATTTTATGAGAAACCCAGTACTCATCGAATTTCACTTCAAGTTATTTTTTTTTTTATAGGAACAAATATATTTTTTCTCATTTAATTTTATAACAAAAAAAGTCAATATAAACGTTTAGCAGTTAAGGATATTTTTTTAATCATAAATTATGGTATTCTGAAACAAACATTTTCTGTGTCAACTGAATCAATTAAGTTAATGTTCCCACCAATTTTATATTGTAATTTTGTAGAATTATTACAACTAGCAACATTAAATGGTTTTCTTCAACTACCAAAAAGAAATCGTATAACATTAAATATTTTTATATTCTATTTTTCTTTCTTTCTTTTATAATAAATAAAATATATTTTTTAGAGGAAAATGTGTTTATCTCCTACTTTCAGTTTAAAATATGTTGAAAACCATGCTTATTCACAACCGAATAATGAATTCAATAAGATATAGCTAAAATTTTGTGTTCTCTGCAAATGTATATTAAATGCTGTATTTTAAGTATTACACCAATTAAATAATTTTAGTATTACACTGAAAAGTCGTTAATAACTTAAGTTTTATGGCTAACTGGCGATGAAAAAAAATTACGTTAATTTTGTACATACTTTTATCTACTTCTCACTTATACTCATCTCTAAATTTTAATCATTATACTAGATCAATTTTAAGATTATAGTAATAATAACTTATTATTATAATGATACTTATATTAATTAATATTATTATAAATATTAATAATAATAATAATAATGTTAATAATAAAATGAATAATATTAATATCAATAATAATAATATAATTATTATTAATAAAAATATTAGTAATATTATAATAATGTTAATAATATCATTTATATTAATAATATTATAATATTATCATAATTGTTTTTTATTATTAATGATATCAATATTAATAATTATTATTATTAATTATAATGGATAATAATTTGTATGTAAATTAAAAAAAATTATGGATAAAGATGCATAGATAATAATTCATATGTAATTTTGAGTTCTACACATGCATATCTATATGTGATGTAAGAACTTTAAAAAAGAAGAAGAATAAAGGTGTAGAGAGTCGCCCCACCACATATTTTATTTTTCTTTCTTTTCTCTCTTTCCATATTCTCTTCTCTTCCTTCTCTTTTAATTTTTTCTCTCAATCTTCATTTATTTTAGAATTTGATCGCACCATGTTATAACTAAGGAGTTAAGGAACATTTCTACCCGATCATATTTTAAAGAGTAAGTTCATTTTTACTCTAAAGATCATTTATTCTCTGTTTTTCCTTAGGATTTAGTCATCAATCTTTGTGGGATCAGTTGAGAAGAGTAAACATCTCAACTTATTCTACTATATACTGAATTTTTGTTCTTTTTGGATAACTTGCATTAGGCCCTTAATCTGGAAGCTTATCCAAAGTAGGAGGATAAATTTGTAGAGGTTGCTTGGAAAGCAAACAATTAAGGTAAGGGAAGCTAACTTTAATTTTTAATAACACCCTAGGCTAGAAAATCTGGATGTGGAGGGGATGTTGTCTCAATATTCAATTTCTCTTGCAGGGATTGTTAGTTGATAAAATTGTTTGATTTTATGTTACGTGAACATGTATAAATATTATATTTTGATAGTTTGAAAGTTAATTATTGTTTTTTTATGTTGGAAAAGTTCTTGAATGTTATACATTTTTAAAATGTTGTGATTGAATGATATGTATTATATATGAATGATGAAAATTATATGAAATTGATGTCATACATTTGGGATAATGTATGAGTTGTTGTTTGATGGCACATTAAGTATGAAAAGCCTATGTTTAACGGAGATCCTCTGGCTTCACTGATGACCTAAGTCATGTAGACTAAGATATCAGGTGGTGAGAAGCTAAGAGGGAGTTCATACACAACAAGTTCCGATGTAGACACTCGGTATTGGATGTTTGAACTTACCCTGATCCTTTCTATTGGATTCGTTGGTAATCTTTGGATTAAGTGTTAGTCTCTAGTAGGGGCATACTTAATAAGTCTTCCGGAAGACGAAGTGGGATTGAAATGAAATTCAATGATTGTGATTAAAAATAGATCCATGTGTGGTCTATATGAATGAGGGAATTGGTATTGAAATTTTATATGACAACATCTAAAGAAATGTTTATAAATGATTTGTTTGATTGGTTCTTTTTGCATGGATTAAATATGTATGGAATTTCTTTTCATTAGCTTACCCTTGCTTTTCTTTTTGTGTTTGAACTGCAATGACTATAGTACATACACGAGCAGACGATCTTACAGGTATCTGAGGGTCTGAAGCTTTAGGGTGTTGATTTTAAAACTTATATTGTAAATATTTGTATTTCTATATGTCCTAATCATGCACTAGGAATGTTTTGAAAAATTCTAAGCTTGTATAGAAATATGTATAACCTGTATTGTAATAGTTAGATGTTATTTTCCAGGGTGTTACATTAAATGGTATCAGAGCAGTTCATCCTTCGGATAACCTGCGGGTAGTGGGTTTAATGTGTTTCTCTTGCGTGTAGATTTTTGTTTAAGTTTAGCTTCAAGACTTAGCTAAAAGCTTCTAATAGGATGTTTAACAAAGTTGTTTTCTTAAAATTTTGTTTGTGCTTGAGTCAAATCAATTGTTATGAATAAAGATGAAAGTATTAAGAATGAAAAAAATATTGATAGAGTGGTGAGGGTGCACACTTATGACTGGATCAAGATAACTTTCTATCTTAATTCTAAATAGCCAAAGTACATTTTAGAGATAAATTTTGGTTTTTACCTATTTCGTATGATTATTTCTTTGAAGTTAATTTGTCTTAAATATGTAGTTGGAAATTTTTAGTAATTTCTAATCCAATTCTTTATGTGATTAGAAGATGGCACGTAGACCACCTACTCTTCCTCCACCAGTAGATATGCCCAACTTAACTCGAACAATATGGCAACAACCTTACAACAACAAAGTGCTACTATAACACAACAACATTAGGCTGCCCTTCATCAATTAGAAACAAATAGATTAGCAGCAGAAACGTCTCAACTTCATCAACAACCCCATACTTTTGGTCTGTAGGATTTTTTGAGACACAATACACCCAAATTTAATGGGAAGGTAAATCCAGATGAAGCAAACCAGTGGGTGAGAGACATAAAAAGAATCTTTGAAGCCACTCAATGCCCTAAAGAAAGAAAGTTATCTTATGCTATCTATATGTTTGTTGAAGAACCTGAGTTTTGGTGGATAGGTATGAAACAGATGATGGAGGACAAAGAATAAATTGTCACTTGGGATAGTTTCAAAGTAAGATTCCTAGAGGAGTATTTTCTTGATAGTGTCAGATATGTAAAAGAAATCGAATTCATGCAGTTGGAACAAGGAAATCTTTCAGTCACTTAATATGCTACTAGGTTTAAACACCTAGCTAGATTCTACACCTAGACCATGACTAGGGCTTGGAGATGTAGAAAATTTGAGTTTGGGTTGAAGTAAGAGCTTAAAGAAGAGGTGATTCCTATGTCCATTAGAAATTTCCCTGCTCTAATGGAGAAGGCAAAGGTGGTGGAGAGTATGAAGAGTAATAGTAGAGCCATTAGGCCACAAATGGTGAGAGGACCTTCTATAAGCACACCCAAATATGAAGATAAAAGGAAGCCTTATTTCATACCTCAATCCTTCAGGAGTGGAGGCCCTACTTCTCAGTTGCTACCAAATGTCAAATGTTTTAGATGCGGTGGGGAACACATAGTTAAATTTTTTCCTCATCCAATGCCAAACGTTACATGTGATAGATGCCATAGATATGGTCATGCTACGAAGGACTGTCGTGCCAGACTTCTGGTCCCAAATAGTACTGGAGTGCAACAGAATAATAATAAAAAACCCAGAGTTGAGGGTAGAGTTTTTGCCATTAATGGAGCTGAAGCTTGGACAAACTATAGAGACAAGTGGTCTTAAGTATTTCATGGTACAATTCTAATATTATAAATGTTTATTCTATGTTTCAAAGAATACTTGTCTACATAATACACTAAAATTGCTTCACATCAACAACCATTCAAAAAAGACTAAATGGTAACTTTGCAAAGACCATTAGCCTCATACAATCTTGCTTTTTTATCCAGTTGGAGAAAAGCTATCTAACATGGGCCTGATAATTCATATAACATATTATAATTTTGCTTGAAGAAGAGACATGAAACAAGAGAAGAAGACCTTCTCTGAAGATTTCTCAATGGCTAGAAAGGATTCTCAACAACTCTTTCTTCCAATCCTCTATAAATAAAAGAAATCCTTGAAAAAGAAAGGTCGATGACAATAACAATTCTAATGCTCTTGCAGTCTTGAAGAATCATTCTGTCTCAACTGTGAAGAAAGGACATTGTTTATGTTCCTTAACTAATATTAAAGAGTGTACTTTATGTGTATTTGTCTTAGGACATTACCCATCTTTAAGTGAACGAACATGTAATCTTTTAGATCAATTTCTCTATGTACAATTGTCTTAGTCAGGAGTGAATATGTTCTAAATAGTACTCAGTCTTAGCTAGGAGTGATTGCGTTCTAAATGATACTCGGTCTTAGTTAGGATTGATTGTGTTCCAAATAATATTTAGTCTTAGCCACAAGTGGTTGTGTTCTAAACAATACCCAGGTTATTATAACTCTTTTTTACGGCAAGTGTACTGAGTCAGAAGTAATAATTTGTCCCTAAAAACGGACATCAATCCACAAGGAACAATTGTTTAAAATCCTAATAGTAACATTCACTAAGTATAAGAATATGTACAATAATTTGATTTAATATTGACAATAGTTTTGTAGGAAATTTAAATAAAAGCAAAGTAAAGAGTTCTTGATTCAATTGAGAAAATTTAGATTGGGGTTCATCCTTCTTACTCTTTTGTATTTTGAAAAGCATATTAATATTTTATCCTTTGATTGATATTAATGCCCACATAAAATTCATTTATATATATTTCTCGCATATAAAATTATTAAGAGAGTCTCCTAAATATTGATTCCTCGCATATTTATAAAAATTCTTTATCATTATGATTAGATGTTGATAACAATTAACATTTCAAATCTATTCCTAGCATTCAAATATGTTATGCATTACCATTTAGGTCAAAAACTTAAAATTATGGTAAACAAGCCTTATGAATAAAATGACAATACCGATTATCAATCAAGAACAAAATATTATATTTAAATATCATCTCAATACATAAGAGTTTGAAAAAATTACTCCCAATCCCAAAGGGTAGAATTAGTCACTCATGTTAGCCATTACAAGCATGGAAAGCAAGAAAAAAAATATCCAGGATGTTTCTCCTTGACGGCTGCCTTCTTTAGGATTTTCTATCACCCCCTATTCTCCCAATGAATGTCTAGGATTAGTCCTCACACCTTATATTTAATCTAATTGAGTTTGGGTTAAGTGACTTCTTGCCTAGGTGTGATTGGGCGAGTTGGACAAAACAGGCCCAATGTCTTTGGAGTGATCTCATTTGGACGTGACTAAGCTCTCATGGGCGAGATCCTCTAACAACTTTTGGCTAAGGCGAGTTTGGGTGAGTGTTTGCAGCGTTCTAGCTTTCCCTTTTTACCTTGTATATTCTCCTTTTACCCTTTCATCTCTATTTTACCCTAGAATCCTGAAATTAACACAAATTTAGGAATAAACTGTTCTTATTCATATTATAATCACAAAATATGTAAAAATGTTTAAATTCCTAAATTAGAGGTTATATTATAGTTGTTTTATCAATAAATATCCATAATTGTCGGCATTTTAATATGAAATATTACTGAAATATGACTCTTATCAGGTTGTTTAGCTAAGAATGATCATGTTCCAAATAATACTTAGTCTTATCTAAGACTAGTTTCGATCCAAATAATACTCAGTTTTAACAAAAATGGGTCTAAATAATACTTTATTTATATTTACAGTGGTAGTCTCTATAGTGAAACTTGATCAGGTTGATCAAGAACTAGACATAATTTCAGTTTACAGATGCACCAATATAAAATAACTAAGCTTAAATTTGTCTTCACTCTTAACTCTTTAAATTACATATTATTGAATTGCAACTAACCAAAGAAGGAGACTTCATTCTAAATGAGATTTACAACAATATTTTGACAATGTGTTAATCAATTTAAAATTGTGTGTAATTATCTTCATCAGACGTTGATCTTACGAAAACCTCTTGACATTACATCTATTAGGTTAAAACATCTTCTAACAACTTTCATCATACGCTTGTTTAGCAAAAATCTTCAAAAGTTTTAAATACACAATTCAATACTTTTTTCTTGTGTATTTTGTTTGTTTTTATAATAGACTTGAAAGAGAAATCGATACCAGTGAAGACTTAAACAAGGAAAGGTACACAAAGCAATTATGGAAGGGGCTGCAAGTCTATTTGTGAGAACCATTAGTCATATCACACATGAGCCTTCAACGAATCCATCAACCTAACAATCTTAATTTGATGGTTGTTACTGAAAAAGGCTTCAACTCAAGTAGGCAAACCGCTTGCACAAACAAATGATATAGTGAAGAAGACACAAATGAATAACGAAAAAATGAATTGCAATGAGAACAAACAAAAATTCATGAATTCTAGGTTAGAAAATTTTACAAAAAAAAGTGGAGGTATGAAGGGTTATAAGAAGAGAGAGTGGATGATGTTGACCTGACTCATTAAAAAACCCAAGTCAACTCTTCAATTCAAAAAGGGGAGTCGTCGACACAAGGAGCTTCACGAGGGTTGCGATTAGAAGGTAGAGTTTCATATCCCAATCCTCTTTGGACGAGGTAGACTTAGAAGGTTTGTCTTTTAAAAAATCTATAATCCATAGCTTTGATTTTAGCAATATTTTGTTAGATTGTTACATTGTTGATTGCAACAACTTTTGGGAAAAGAATAATATAAAAGAAGCATACAATTTGTAAAGTTTGGAAAAGAAAATGGAAATCACATTTAGAGAGGAGGAAAGAAAAAATAATCACGAGGTTTATGGACATGGAGAAAAGGGATTAAAAAGAATTAGAGAATAGGTAAACATAAATTGGTGGAGAAGTCAATTATGAAGTTTCTATCATGTAATTTGATGGATAAGTGTGATTAAGTTGGTTAATAGTTATGGCATTGAAGTTTTGCATCTCTAAGAAATTAAAGGGAGTTTATTAGTGAATACATGTGTTTAATCGAGAGGAATGCATTTTTGTGATTCCTGTAACTAATTAAATACTTAGCTAAAGGACTTATTATTTGGAATTAGTAACTCCTTAATGTTGAATAAACTTTTTAGGGTGAAGGTTCTTTGGTCTTTGAAGGAGTTTGGAGAGAGATAAATAAAGATATTTTTGTCCCAATATTTATGCACCGACTATAGTATCAAAGTGGAAGGAAAATGTGGAATGACTTAAAAGTGTAAAGGTAGTACAATACCAAAATCCAAAATATGGTGTGGTAGGAAGTTTTACTGAGTGTTAGATGATGAGATTAAAATAGGGACAATATAAGTGCCTATATAAATGTGTTTAATGAGTTTATTGAAGATATGGAGCTATTACACATCTTATTAGTTGGAAGAAGATTCACTTGATTTAAACCTAATGAAAAAATAAAGAACAAGATTGACAGATTATTATTGTCAGTTAAATGGTTGAAAAAGAGAAAAGAGAAAAATTAAAAAGTATTATATCAAAACTTCTCTTATACACTCTTCTTTTAAGGGAAGTTACAATAGATTCAGGATATAAATTGGTGAAAGGATAAAATATTTTTAACTTTTTAAAGAAAAATAAGTTCAATTTTAAGTTGATGGAAGAAAGTCACTTCTTTTGAAAGATAAAATAAAAATGACAAAAATAACCTTAAAATATAAAATAAAGAACATTATGATGGTATAATAATAATATTAATAATAATATAAGAAAATGAAAGAAATAGAAGAACAAATTAAAAAACCAAAAGCAATAAGGAGTAACTTACAAATGACATGTCTCTTAAAACAATTTTTATAGGAAAAAGTAATAGTATTGTCCCTTAAGGAATTAATCTACCCTTTTGGAAAAAAAAATAAAGGAATAAATTACACAAAAGTTTCCGTGACTAAGATGAGCAATAATTATTATTTTTATTAATAAAATTATTATTAAAAAAATTAATCAATATATTTATCTAGAAATTACTAGGCCATCAATTTTCATACATCACACGCCTAAACAAAGTTGTTTATACTTAGATAGAAACTATATTGGGAGACAAGTATCAATTATTGTATAAATATTAATATATGACATTTTTATTTATGACATAAACGCAATGATATATAATTCAATCTGTAACATTGGGCATCTAACAAATGAACAACAGTATAATATATAACTGTAACATAAAAAAATGATAAAATAAGAGAAGAATTTTCTTAAGAGAAAAAACTGCACATTCGATTATGATGGAACATCAAAATAAAAGCGTGGATGAAGATTTATCAGACAAAAAAAATTGCACATTAATAGAATATGTTTTTGTCGGTGAGAAAACCCTAAAAAACTATGTTTTTTTATTATCTTACGAATTATTAATTGGCATATATTATTATTATTATTATTATCATTTGATGAAAAAAAAAAAGGGTCCCAAGCGAAGCTTAAGGTGTAGGCATGATGGGATTTTGTTGGAGAATTAGATGCAATGCAAAGGAAGGTAAGAGGAAACATGATGCACGTGGTAATAGTGACTACTAGGTCTTCTCCTTCTCGTACAAAAATAGTACTATTTTAACAGCCACTCATAATTCATTAATAAATATGTAAAAATATATTTTTAAAAATATTTTAAAGAAATATTTCTGAAAGTCATAATTTTAAAAAATTAATTAAAATTTAAATATATTTATAAATTTAATTAATTTTAATTGAATTCTTATAAAATTAATTGCTATATAGAAACAGATTTGTATTTATATTTTTTTAAGTATTTCATTATTGTATTGTCAACAGATTTGAGTATTATATTTATCTTTTCTAACTTATCAATCAACTTATATAAAATATTTAAAATTTAATGAAATATAAAAAACTTCTCCAGATATTTAACTTTAACTTCTATTAAAAAATTAAAAGTTTATGTAAAATTACTTCTGTAAATTAATTTTGATTTTTTATTTTTCTTGTCCTTCTACCACTCGTTTCTTGTCGGTTCTCTCCGAAAGTACATTCTGTGTTCTAAAGATTCGAATCTGACAAAACAGTTACTAATAATTCAAACCTCTGTCAATTAGCTATGCAATGAGAAAGATGAAAATGAAATTAAATTATTGATAACCAATATTTTTATAATAACAGATTACTGTATCAACTTCAATAAATTTAATGGCTCATTTTTGGTTGAATTATGATCAAAGTATTATTATTAAATATTATAAATTTTTGCTGTATATAAGATGATATTCAAAATATATAAAATCATAATTTTTTAATATTAAAAATTAAAATGAAAATCATTTTTACAGTCTTTTAACATTCGAATTGTTCTTAAATATCTTAATCAAAGAAAGTATAATATGTAAGCTTAATTTATTGTTTATCAATAATTTTATATTTCAACTGAAAATGGCGTCAATATAATATATAATTATAAGAAACAAGTTCAATTACGTTCAATCAAGGTTATCGAAGGTCATCGAAGCTAATCCACGATTAAGAGTTAGGTAATGCAATCCTAAACGCGGTCTAACTCCTTAATCTGGTCTAATAAGGAAAGTCCACCAAAGGTAATATAAATAACGCATATTCCAATAATCAGGTATGTCATCATATACAGTGCTCTGGGAACCGAGTACCAAACGTCTTTGCTGACTTAAGTGTTGGAGTGTCTTCTGCAAGTATCCTCTGAGTCTAGATTACGAGAAGACCGAGAGCGAAGGATAGGAAGGAAGAGCAAGGAGTTTGCAAGAAAGGGAGCTAAAGGACAGTACGAACGATCGACCGATAAAAGGAGATAGAAGAATTCTCTCAATAGTTCTCTAGGCCCCAACCCTCATACTAGAACAATTGGCGTCCACTGTGGGACCAAGAGAAATTGAGTGAAGAACGCTGGTAGATGGTATCAACCCGCAGATGACAAGTGAGAGGATGATCGAAGCTGACCAGATGACGCTGTTATTGTCTCTATAGAGAGAGATGGTTGAGCTGAAGAAGTGAGCAGGAGATCCAAGCTCTCCGCAGGGAGAACAAGGATATGAAGAAGAAGTTGGTCGAGGGAGGACAACCTGTTGTGCCGACTAACCTTGTCGGTAGGTTATTCACCTCCCCTCCCAACCCGAGAACAGTTGAAAAGACCAAGGACAAGACCCCACTTAGGAGATGGATGGTGAGTTTTGTCCTAAGAAGTTGGTATGCACGACCGATACCATGGATTCGGTGCGCCGACACCCTTTCACCGATTCTATCATCAGAGTTCCATTGTCGAACAAGTGGAAAGGCTTCAACAGGGATCTCTATGATGGCACGACCGATCCAGATGAGCACATGAATGCGTACATTACATACATGAGCATGTACACCTCGGACGATGTGGTTCTGTGCCGAGTGTTTCCCACGTCGTTGAAGGGAGAAACTCTCATTTGGTTCACAAAGCTCCCTCCCAAAACTGTTGACAACTTTCCAACGCTTATGTCCAAGCTCGAGACGCAGTTTGCCACAAGCTTACCGCACCACCTGACCTTCATTGCCCTGGTTGGCATCCGCAAGGAGAAGAGAGAGTCCTTGAGGACCTTTGTTGGCAGGTTCGGCAAGGTAGCAATGAGCATTCAGAACCTCAGCCCAAATGTGGCCATGCACCACATACTGATAGCCTTACGGCTGGGACCGTTTGCCGACAACCTCTGCATGCAGCAGACCGTTAGCTTGGACGAGCTTTGGAAGAGAGTTTCCGTGTATATGTAGTTGGAGGAATTGAGAGAGTTTCGTAACCAAGCTCGGGCGAAGGCCAGCAGCGAGAAGGGGAAGGAGGAAAAGAAACATCAAGGTCGATCGACAAATCGGGGAGACACGCACAGGGATAACCGGAGCAGCCAGTTCTCAAGATATACCCCTTGACGACCGAGAGAGGGAGGATCTTGCACGAGGCTCTCAGCGCCGAGCTGATCCTATCACCCAGGAAAGCATCAAGCCCAGATAATGCCAACCGTAGAAAACAGTGTCGATATTACAAGAACAACAAACATTCCACCGAGGAATGTTAGACCCTTAAGGATAAGATAGAAGAACTTATCCAGGTCGGGCACCTGCAGCGATTCATCCAAGGGAGCCGAGGCACAAAACGATCCCTTAGGAGAGACGAGCTCGCTAAGCGAAGGAACCACTCCCTTCCAAGGGCAGGAGATGATTGCTGACCCGAACGTCGACGGAGGAGGGATGACCCTCCACGTAGAGAAGACCTCCCGCGGGAGAACATGAGGAGAGGTGACTGGGAAGTCATCAATGTTAGAAATGCAGGCCTTAAACGAGAGGGAGGTGAATTGTTTATGAAATATTTTCACAATTATTGAAGGTAGACTAAAAGTCAATAAGGAATCAAAGGTATAGAAATTTGTTCAGCCGAAAAAAAATTTTGTTTTAATGTATTTCCAGAAAATCAACCGGTTGTTTTTGTGAAACAATCAGTTGTTTTTATCAGAAGTTGTTAAAAAACAAAACCATAACATATTTAAATGAGATAAACGATAGAAAGATCAACACAACAAGTATTATACTGGTTCACTCTATAATAAGAACTATATCCAGTCCCCAAAAACCACTGGGTATTCCACTAAGAAATCAAATAACCTTGATTACAAACCACACACCAAAGAGGTGATCTTTAACCCTTCAAGAACACAAACCTCATTTGGCAAAAACAACCCAGAATTTATAACACACCAACAATTATTACAGAAATACAATTGTTAAGAGAAAAGGAATGATCACACTTGACACAATCACAGATTGAAAAGAAAAAAATACAGTGCAATCCTAAGTGCTAGGTATCATAAGTGCTAGTTTGCTGTCAAAGAACCCTGCAAAAAACAAGATCAAGTAGCAAGATTTGGTCCCCTTGTAAATTTGGGTCCATGAGTGTTAGTAGGAACATTAGGAACCTTAGAATTCTTAGGAACCCACTTTAAAATACCCTTGGGAACAAAAAAATTTCTAACTCTGCAGAATCTAACAGAGTGGCCCTTCTTCATACAATAAAAACATGAAACATCTGGTTTTTTCGACTTTTCAATCGGTTGTTTTTCAAAAAAGCTTGAAAAAGGTTTTGAAACTGGTTTATGCTTGCTGTGTGGATTAAAACCCAATCCAGCTTTTCCAAAAACACAATTTTGAGATGCAAGAGCAGTCTCAAAGTTTGATTTTCCTTTTGAAAGCTTATCCACAGTTTTAATAAGGTACTAAACATTTTTTTCAAGAGATTCACATTTTTCACAAAAACTTGAGTCACATTTGCAAGAAGAGTTTTTGTAAATCAGTTCCAGATTTTCAAAATCATTTTTTGAATATTCCAGCTCTTCTTCCAAAGCTTTGACTCTATTTTCCAGGCAATTATTCAAGCCTTTCAATCGGTTGTTCAAGAGGGTCAACCTATTAGCTTCTTCATGAGTTTCTTTAAATGCCTCATGAAGCTGGCTATAATTTTCAAAATTGATTGAGGTGCATGAGCTTACACTGCTTGTGTCAGACTCTCCCTTGGCCATTAGACACAAATTTGCCTCTTCATCTTCACTTGATGAAGATACATAATTGTCATCCCAAGCAATGTAAGCCTTTTTTGATTTGTCCTTCTTCTCAAACTTCTTGCCTGATCCTTTCTCTTTGCTTTCTTTATTGGGGAAATCAGCTTTTATATGTCCTTGTTCACCACAGTCAAAGCAAGTATATTTGTTAGTATTGAAATCATTAGGTTTCCTACTACTATACCTGTTAGAGGAGTGGTTTTTGTTGATGTTCTTCTTTAGGAATTTACTGAATTTCTTTGACAGCAAGCTAAGGGTTTCTCCATCACTGTCCTCACTTGATTCTTGACAGTTTTTGTGTCCAGTAGACTTCAAAGCAATGTTCCTCACTTGTTTCTCTTGATGCTCTTGATCACCCAGCCTATTCATCTCCAATTCATGTTCTGTAAGCTTTCAATACAGTGAGGTTGTTGTCAAAGATGTTAGATCTCTAGATTCTGAAATGGCTGTGACTTTGGGCTGCCAAGATCTATCAAGACACTTGAGGATTTTGATGTTGAGTTCCTCTTTTTCAAACATTTTCCCAAGATTCATGAGGTGGTTGACAATATGGGTAAACCTCTTTTGTACTTCAACAATTGTCTCCCCTTTCTGCATCCTAAACATCTCATATTCTTAAATGAGAGCATGCTTCCTTGCTCTCTTCACGTCATTTGTTCCTTCATGAGTGACTTCTAGAGTATCCCACATTTCCTTTGTTGATTCACATTGTGACACCCTGAAAAACTCATCAGAACTTAAGGTAGATGTAATAATATTCTTTGTAATACAATCATATTGAGCCTTTTTGCTTTCATGCTCAATCCATTGAGACCAAGGTTTTTCATAAATCACTTTATCATTTTCAAGCATAAGAACAAAATGACCATTTTTAATTGTATCCCAAATTCCTTTATCAATTGATTCTACAAAGATCTCCATCCTTACCTTTCAGAACTGGTAGTTTACACCACAAAACAAATGTGGTCTATTAATAGATGCACTCTCCCCAAACGGTAGTTTATCAGCCAAGAAAAAAGATTTTTGCATCAAAACTTGAATGACTTTCAAGAACCTAGCTCTTAATGTCAATTGTTAGAAATGTACAAGAGGGGGGGGTGAATTGTTTATGAAATATTTTCACAATTATTGAAGGTAGATTGAAAGCCAATGAGGAATCAAAGGTATAGAAATCTGTTCAGCCAAAAAACAAATATGTTTTAATGTGTTTCCAAAAAATCAACCAGTTATTTTTGTGAAACAATCGGTTTTTTTTATCAACAGTTGTTAAAAAACAAAACCAGAACAAATTTAAATGAGATAAGGGATAGAAAGATCAACCCAAAAAGTTTTATACTGGTTCACTCTATACCAAGAGCTACATCCAGTCCCCAAAAACCACTGGGTATTTCACTAAGCAATCAAATAACCTTGATTATAAACCACACACAGGTGATCTTGAACCCTTCAAGAACACAAACCTCCTTTGGCAAACACAACCCGGAATTTAGAACACCCTCTGAATCTGCACACCAACAATTATTACAGAAATAAAATTGTTAAGAGAAAAGGAATGATCACACCTGATACAATCACAAATTGAAAAGAAGAAAATACAGTGGACTCCTATTCCACTCTTAGAAAGAATCAAAAGCCTTAAACAATCTTGGAAAAACTTGATTTCAAAGCACTCTTTTGAGTCCATAACAACTAGGAGTGTAAAACAGATTATATATACTCCAATCAGTCAAATCAATTTTAAATCAATTAAAACATATTGAACTAACTTAACAGAATTCTGGTAAGCAAATTCAAAAAACAATCGGTTGATTTTTCGAAACAACCAATTGAATTGGTTTGACAACAAAGTCAACCAAAGTCAAACAATTTCAAATCTTTTTCAAAAACCTCTAAGTGTAAAACAACCGGTTGAAACGACAATTCAACAGGTTGATTTTCCACTTCTCTTTGAAAACAGATATTTTTCAAAAAGGACTAAAATCAAATAACCTTGGATCAATTCTATGAGTGGATTACAAATTCAAACTACCCAAAACCCAAACACAACCAGCAACAAAGCCTTCAACCAATATTAATTGATTTGGAGACATCAAAGCCTATCTTCAACAATCAACACCATCGTCAGAGGGTTTGTCGGTGGTGGAAGCTCCAACAACGCCCAAAAGAAGCACCTTAGAGCAGTGCACCAGGTGAACATGGTGTCATTTTGACCGAGGATGTCACCCATCACCTTCACCAACGACAATTTTAAGGGCTTCGATTATCGTCATGACGACCCGGTGGTGATGTGGGTCGACATTGATAAGTTCACCATCATGAAAACATTGATGGACCAAGGAAGTACAGTAGATATCCTCTACTGGAAAACCTTCAAGGCGATGAGGATACCAAAGGCATAGATGGTGTTGTACGATGACCATGTTGTTGGCTTCGTGAGCGAAAGGGTCAATACTAAAGGCTACATTGAACTTTATACCACATTCGGTGAGCGGAAAAACAACAAAACCATCAAGGTCTGGTACTTGGTTATTGATGCTAACACCTCGTACAACATCCTCCTGGGACGACCATCCATCAACCGGCTGAGGGCGATCATCTCAACACCCCACCTGGCAATGAAGTTTTTTTCACTGTCAAGGGACATTCTCACAGTGCATGTAGATTAGAAGCTCGCACGAGAATGCTATGTTGAGATCCTTAAGGTAGAACCGATGCGGAACGACCAGTCCCCTAAGCATAAATCCTCTAGGAGACCAAAGTCTCCTTGTAGAGAAGTCCAACCTACACTGATGGAGCACAAAGTCGCTCTAGTGGATCTAGATCCCCAGACGACCGAGGATAGGTTGGAGGCCAGAGAAGAGTTGTGCCGAGTGCCCCTTCTTAACGAAGAACACAACACCCGTGTCGACACAACCACAACACCTGTCGAGGCCGAGCTGATGCACGCAACGTTGAAAAAGAACGTGGACCTCTTCGCGTGGACAACATCTGATATGTCGAGGGTAAGCCCAGATGTCATCACGCACAAGCTTTCAGTGTTCAAGGAAGCGTGTTCGGTCACATAGAAGAAGAAAAATCATGGTGAGGAGAAGAGGCTCGCAGCTAAGGAAGAAACCGAGAAGCTCCTGTCGGCCGACTTCATCTGTGAAGCCCAATACGTGACATGGTTGGCCAATGTGGTCATGGTCACCAAACCGAACGACAAGTAGAGAATGTGCATGGATTATACAAACCTTAACATAACTTACCCGAAGGATTTGTATCCACTTCCCAACATCGACCGACTGGTGGATGGAGCGGCTGGCCATAAGATCCTTAATTTCATGGATGCTTACCCTAGCTACAACTAGATAAGCATGCATCCTTGGGATAAGGAGAAGACAACCTTCGTGATGGACGACGCCAACTACTACTATAAGGTGATGTCGTTCGATCTGAAGAGTGTTGGAACAACCTACCAGCAGCTGATGGATAAGATCTTCAAGGGTCTTATTGGTCAGTGTGTGGAGGTCTACGTGGAAGACATCGTGGTGAAGTCCGATTTGTGTTACCAGCACATCAAAGACCTTGTAGTGGTCTTCTAAGCCCTCAAACGGACGAACATGAGGCTCAACCCAAAGAAATGCACATTCAGTTTTTTTCTTCCTCTTTCTTGAAACCAAATGCATGAGGAAATTGTTAAGTGATAAGAGTTTTAGATGATGTTGGGTTTTAAATTAACGGTATAATTAGGTTTTGAGATTTAGGGTGATCAAAAAAATATTCATATTATATACATAAATATATTCAAATAAAAGAAAAGGATATTTAGAAATGAGATGCAAACTTAAAATCAATATCATATTGGTCCTTACATTTAGGGTCAATATTCAATTTAGTACAATGATTTTTTAAAAATCAATTTGATCCTTGTGTTTTTTAAAAAGTACCCAAATTGGTCATTTCTGTTAACTTTCTCCAATGTGGAAGAGAGAACAGAGACACGTTGGATTGGATGTTCTATGGTCCCTATTGTGCGAACTTCTTTTTGGAACTCTTTCTCTCTTTGGTTAAAACTTTCCAACTTTTTCACTGCTACCACACTGGAATCATCCAACGTTCCTTTGAAAACAGAACCAAACCCTCCTCCTCCAATTTCTCAGCGAAATTTCTTGTTGCATCTTGCAAATCTCTGTACCCATATGCCACCAACGAACCCTCCACAACCTTTCCTGATACCAACATTATTTTCCTTGACCAAAGAATGGTCAAGAGAACCCCAATGCCAACAATCACTCCCACACCAATAATCGTCCCCTTACTAGCGAAAGGTGCAGACGACGAAGGAGGTGCAGTTGATGGAAGGTGAAAACGACGGAGGAGTTGCAGTCGACGGAAGGTGCAGTCGACAAAGGTGCAAACGAGGTGGTGGGGTGAGGTTGAGCGGAGGCGAAGCGTGGCAACTAGGGGGTAGAAACCCTAAACCCTCAATATTGAATTTTATTAATCTCTGCAAAACCCCTCAACTTGCCACCTCACACAACACCCAATCGAATGTGTCTCTATTCTTTCTACCACATCTCTGCCATATCAACAATACTTGACGTTGTTGGGGAAAAGTTAACATAAAGGACCAATTTGAGTACTTTTTAAAAAACACAGAGATCAAAATGATTTTTTTAAAAACAACTGTACTAAATTAAATATTGATCCTAAATATAGGGACCAATAAGGTAAGTATACCAATATTATAATATCCACGTCAGCGATGAGTCAATATGAAATATTTTAACATCATAGTCCACATTGGAGATTCATTTGTCACGTAAAAAAATTGACAATGACTTATTCTAATAATTTTCTTACTAGAAATATCCAGAAGGTATAAAGTTTGAACTAAGAACGAAAATCAATTTTGCGTGAAAATGTAAGACGAAATACATATTTAATCTAATATAAAATAAGTATAAAAAAGATATGATATTTAATCCAATATAAAATAAGTATAAAAAATGTATTATGTCATTTGGTAGAGGTGTGTATTTCTAAATATTTGAAACTTTGTATGTAAAGATATATAATAAAAAGATATATTAAAGATATTAGTATCATATAGTTTAGAAGTTTTTATTAGCAACTAAACTATTAGTAATTAACTTTGATTGTATATATTTTATATATACATAGGATATTAATTATCTTATAAGCTACTAGATAGTGATTAATTACAATTATAGATTAATTAATTAAAATAAATCATGATTGCCTAAGTATGGTAACTTTTGTTTACCTGATTGAGACAAAGAAATTGTAAGAAATTATTTTCCTTTAATTTGTATTGCCAAGCAATGAAGAGGGACCAAACTTTATAGTATTAATTATACCATTTTTTTAAAAGAACAAACTCTTATGAAACAAACCCCAATTTTATTTTTACTTTATGCTTTGTGGGACGAACAAAGTTCATTAAAACAAACGTATACATGATAAATTGAAATTTCAGATGAACTTAAAAAAGATACTTTGTTCATAAAAATACTGAGTTGGACACACCAAACCGTTGGGTAATATATACTATAATTAACCCTAGTTCACATGTAACAAGAAATTTGGCGGAAAATAAATTCCAATAAATAACTTCATGTTACTAGTACTAGGTCAATGTCCATGTTATATAAGTGAACAAATTTAATGCAAATGCATACAAGGTTGGTGAGGAAATTGGTCTTTCTCATAAATGTATACTTTGACAAAGTAATGTGAAAAATAATAGCATTTTAAAGCCAACAATATATTGGTATATTTATACTTATATATTGATAGATTTCTTAGATTTTAAAATTTATTTAAAAACTAAATTAGCAAACAATACCTTAAAAATTATTTTTTATGGGTTAAAAAAAGTTGATATATGTAACATCTCTAGTTACATCATCTAAATAATATATCATGCATATAATTATCTAATTATATATACATATATATTGTTCATAAAGTATTACAAAATATACAAAATATATTCCTTATAGGAAATTTAAAATATATACAGATATTAAAAATAAAACAACAAAAGAAATATAGAATACTCCATTTACTTAATATGAAGTTTTATTACCTGCAACATCATTTACTCTCGTGTAAAACACGATCATTACAAATTTTAAAATAAATCCAAAATAGAAAGTAGGGTAAGTTAGTATTTCAAAACTTTCAATTTAACTGTAACTTTCAATCATAAACATGTAATTCACCACTTTCCATACATTACATTTTAACAAATCAGTCAAGTGTCTATAAATAATTCATAATCAATCTTCCCCATGTTAGAACTCCACTGACCAACATACATAGACACTTGATTCTACTTCTAGAAGGTTCGTGCATTGACTCAGATTCAAAGATTTGCACATGTCATACTACCCTGCTATGAATTCACACAGCTATTCGCATATGAATATCAATATCAAATCACCTCATATGACTGGGTTTATTCATATGACATGCCAAACCAGATTATTTTTCAAATCGCAAACAAAGTCATATGAACCTCATTCGACTCTCACCACCTTATAATCTTCATCTATTTGATTCTAATATACAAGTAGAGTGGGAATACCTCCTTCCAGAGGAATCCCTAGTCAATGCATATCCTAACAATCTCAACACGTTATTTGCTTTTCTGAAAATACTATGTCTTAATGACAATTTCACATGATTTATATTTCATCTCATTCATCGTCATACCATTCAATCACAAAAAAAATAAAATTAAACTATTCAAAGATATAAAAGAAAATCATATAAACACATAAAGTAATTGTTTCAAATGCATATATAAATAAAAAAATTTCATAAAATTTAATTAAAATAGTAAACTATTACCAAATAGTATTTCAAGAGCAAATTTCAAAGTTTATGTTTTTTTTAGCTTGAGCGAAAATTGACATCATTTGAACGAAAATGAGGTCGAGAGTAAGTTCAGTTCTAGTGTTATTTTCGCTTGACCGAGAATCCCCTAGCTTGAGTGAAAATGGACCCAAGAACAACCCAAATTTTCACTTCATTTTTGCTTGAGCAAGAATCCTCTTGCTTTAGCAAAAATTTACTAGTGAGCAAAATTTTTTTTAATGTCACATCTAGCTTGAGGGAAGATCTTTCAATTGAGCAAAAATATTAAAAGAAAAAAAAATCATAAAACTAAAACTTTTCAAGATTTCATCAAAAAATCAATACTCAAACTTGTATTATATAAATCATCTAAAACAAAAACAATATTACCTTACTCAGAGTTGGACATGTACTCGCATAAAGCTCTCATGTAAAACTATATATCTATATATTCATGATTTATAAACCAATTTATTCAAATTCAACATCCAGATTCAAAAAACCAATATTCATCAATATTTACATTTCAAATGATTCATAATACAATTCAAACATATTCAAGAATCTTGTTCACATTACAATCAACTTGTAATTTACCAAATCAACAAAATTTACCATCTCTATACTTTAACATTTAATCTAAATAAAAATATTATAATTTACTTAACAACAAATCCTGTAAGAAAAAATTGAAACTTGTGATCACTTCACATTTACATCTAGATCTTCTAACCTAGGGTTCTATTGAAAAGTAAAACTAGATTCCCTTACTTGATTAGAAGTAGGCATACTCACAAAGAGTTACAACTCCTAAAGAAAATATATGGATAGTTTAACATGTACCAAAAAGTCCTGATAAATTATCCAAGCATATAACTAGGACTCTGAACTAACGTTAACAAAGACTAATCCTTGAGCTATAACTACCACATGCAAACAAGTATATCTAGGCATACCACAAAACTATCTCAAAGGAAAAATGAGCAAAATGAACTTACTCTAATCAAAATTCTAATTGGACAATTTTACTCTACTAACTACTAGAAGTCCAAAGGTGGTCTCTGATCGTCAATATGATAAATGATGGAGCTATAAATTTAGAAAGAAAGTAAAAGAAGAAAAAAGAAAAGTTTATGTTAGTGTTAATATATATGTTAGTATGTTAATATAGTTTGGGTAGTTTCTTCTGTTATTAGCTTCTGTTAGATGGTTCTAATCTTATATATTCTGGCCTGCACCTTCTGCATGTAACAATTAGATATTCAATAATATTCTTCTTCTTCTCTTATCTTCCTTTATTCTAAAATGGTATCTGATAAGTGTCTAATTTCAGTAATATTTCATATTAAAATATAGACACTTATGAAGATTTATTGCTAATTTACATATAAAATAATCCCTAATTTATGAATTTATACCTTTTTACATTTTTTATTATCTTTATTTGAATAAGAGTATTTTATTCCCAAATTTGGTGTTAATTGCAGATTTTTAGGCACAATTGAAGATTTAGAGTAAAGGAGCATAATTTGAGCTAAAAAGAGAAAGTTGGAAGGTCCCAGAATGGAAAAAGATGCAAAGAAAGATTGGGCATTTTTTATGTTTTATCACTTAGCCCATTAACGCAACACAACAAGCCACCTAACCCTAGAAAAGTAGGATAAATAGGGGGCTAGAGGTTTAACCCTGGTATGCCAGATTGAGAGGAAACCACCATAGAGTGAATTGTAACCCAATTGGGAGAATGGAAGGTGTTAGAAGTATGCGTGACTAATTCTACCATTTGGGATTGGGAGTAATCTGCTCAAACTCTTATGTATTGAGGTGATATCTTATATATTAATATTAAGTTCTTGATTAATTATTGGTATTGTTGTTTTACTTTTAATTTTCCGTGACAAATTGAGAATCTTAAATCTGACCGGAAGGTATTTTTAGGGTTTGGACCTAAACAACAATACTTAACATATTTGAGTGCTAAGGATAGACTTGAAATGTTAATTGCCATTAACGTCTGAGCATCGTTCTAAGTTGTTCTTATAATTATGTGAGGGATCGATAGTTAGAAAACATTCTTAAGGATTTTATATACGAGGAATCGATATAAATGATTTTTATACGGGCATCAATTTCAATCAATGAACTTAATATTGACATACTAATCAAAATATATAAGAGTGAGAAAGATGAAACCTAATCCCTATTTTTCCAACTTGAACCAACCAATTCTTTGTCTGTTTTCTTAGTGATCAGTGCCAACACAATTAATTCAAAACTCTTTTTATTGTTCTGTTTTTATATTTAGCGATTATTGTACTCGATAATTCACTGTTCCTTGTGGGATCGATATCCGTCCTTAGGGACAATTATTACTTCGGACAAACGCGGTGCACTTGATGTAAAAAGTCATCAGTATCCTAAGCCAAAACATTTTTGTTACCTGTGATGTCTTCTTCCTCACATTCTTCTCCTCCATCTTCCCTTTCTGACCATTGCATAATGATCACCTCGTCTGCCGTTCATCACTTTCACACTCCAATCTCCCTCAAGCTTACAAATGACAACTTTCTTGTATGGAAATAATAGGTCAGTGCCACCCTACGTGGTCTCCAACTTATGCATTTCTTGGATGGAACTAAAGTTCCCTCTGAATTCCTAACTCAAGAGAATCAATTTGTGCCAAATTCTGAGTTTTTCACTTATCAGCAACAAGATCAACTACTGGTGGCATGGCTTTTTGCTTCCATGTCCTCTTCTATGTTAACCAAGATGGTTGGTCTAGATTCCTCTGCTGAAACCTAGTGTCGTCTTCTCACTCACTTTGCTTCACACACTCGAGCCATGGTTAAAAAGTTTCGGCTTCTCCTCAAAACTCCAAAGAACGACAAATCTATCACCACATACGTCACTAACATCAAGAAAATTGCTGACTCCCTTGCTGCGGTTGGTTCTCCAATAACTACTGTAGATCACGTGGATGCAATTTTTTATGGGCTTTTTGCAGAATATGATGGATTCGTTAATTCAATTCTTTCTCACCAAGATCCATATACGGTGGATGATCTTGAAGCCCTGCTTCTCGCACAAGAAGAACGCTTCAAAGGGCACAAACTGGCGCAAGACTCCTTTCTTTCGGTAAATACTGTCTCCTCTTCCTGGAATCTCAAAAACCAACACAAAAAGAAATTGTTCAACTATAACTTTCATGGAGGCCAATCACCACATCCTACTAGGTTTCGCCCAACCAATCCTCGTCCACACTTTCGTTCTCCTCTCAACCCTGATGCTTCTTGGAATTCTACAAAACCCATCTGTCAAACACAAATTTGGTCACATTGCAAATGCATGTTGGCGCATGTATGATCCTCTTGTTACTGAGTCTTATAATGCCAATATATCTCACTATACATCTCCCATGGATTACGACTCTACACCGTCAATTCTTGGGGCACCCTCCACTATAGAAGATCCCCTCTAGTATCCTGATACGGGTGTCACACACCACATCACCAAAAACTCCAAGTTCTTTACTAAAAAACAACCTTATCAAGGCCATGATGATCTCAAGCTCGGCAACGGACAAGGTACCAATATATCTCACACGGGTTCTGCTGTCTATATTGACCCTAATTCTCACACCATGTTCAAACTTCACCATATGCTGCATGTTCCTGCTATCACTAAAAATCTGATTAGCGTATCTCAATTTGTCAAAGATAATAATGTTTACTTTGAATTTCATGCTAACCTCTACTATGTCAAACATCAGGCAACCCATCAGATTTTACTTCAAGGAGTAATTAAAGATGGATTTTATGTGTTTCCGCCATCTCTTCCTACGCATACTCATTATGTTCAATATGCTTCTTATACACCTCAGATACCCATTTTACAGCTTTGGCATAACAAATTGGGACACTGTAACTTTGTTGTTGTTCAAAATGTTTTAAATGATTGTAACATTTCTTACATTTCTCAAAAATAGTTTTGTGCTCCATGCATACGTGGAAAGCTTCATCAGCTTCCCTTCCACACCTCTGTTACTTAATACACTGAACCTTTGCAATTAATTTTCATTGATATATGGGGTCCAGTTCCTGTTTGTGCTTCCAATGGTGTTCGTTACTATATTTCATTCGTAGATGCTCACACTAAATATACTTGGCTTTTCCTTCTGCATAATAAGTCTCAAGCTTTAAACTCTCTTATTCGCTTCAAAATCTTTGCTGAAAATCAAATTGGCTTTAAGCTACGTGTTATTCAAACGGACAATGCTAAGGAATTTTTATGCTTCAAATCCTTTACTCAATCGCATGGTATTTTTCATCGCTTCACCTGCCCTCACACACGGACAAAATGGATCTATTGAACGCAAGCACATACACATCTTTGATATGGGTTTAATCCTGCTTGTTGCTGCTTTCTTACCCATAAAATTCTGGGGCGAAGCATTTACTATTGCAACATATTTAATCAATATTTTACTTTCCCCTGTTCTTCAGAACAAATCTCCCCATGCTTTATTTTTTCACACTACACCAAACTACACTTAGTTAAAAACCTTTGGTTGCACTTGCTACCCGCTTCTTCGGCCTTATAACAAACACAAATTGGATTTTAAATTTGCATCTTAATTGTTTCTTGGTTACAACCTACACAATAATGGGTACATATGTCTCTCTCCTACGGGTAAGATCTATATGTCTAGACATGTTGTCTTTAATGAAAATGTTTTCCCTTACAATATACCTGAATATAACTTCACCCCCACCCCTACCATACCATCTGAATCTGACTGCTCTAATCATCATATTACTGTTCTTCGTCAACCTGCTGCTATGCATGTGCCTGCTTCACATAACAACACATAATCTTCTTTCTCTGTTCCTCCTAATCCTCTACCTTCTCCCTCATTGCCTCTCTCCCAAACTGATAATGGTCCTGCAAATAAACACTCCACGACAACTCGCTCCAAGGCTGGTATCTTCAAACCCAAAAGTTTCATGTCTCACGTCACCACCACTTCACCCATACCTACCTCCATCAAAGAAGCCTTGTCTTCTCCTCCTTGGTTGCAAGCTATGACTGATGAATATACAACCCTCATCAACAATCATACTTGGTCCTTAACTTATTTCCTTGCTGGTGCCAAAGTCGTTGGATGCAAGTGGCTATTCAAAAATAAATACAATGCAGATGGCTCATTCCAACGTCACAAGGCCAGGTTAGTTGCCAAGGGGTTCAGTCAAACCGTTGGGACTGATTACACTGACACCTACAACCCAGTTGTTAAACCTGCAACCATCCGCCTTGTTTTGTCTCATGTCTAACTGACAAATTCATTAAATTGATGTCAACAATGTCTTCTTGAATGGAGATCTCAAGGAGGACGTCTACATGATTCAACCACCAGGATTCGTGTCCAACTCTCCACAATTAGTTTGTAAACTACACAAAGCGTTATATGGGCTAAAACAAGCTCCACGATCCAGGTTCCACAAGCTAAGTGCAACCCTTCAATCCTTTGGTTTTCATTCCACCAAAAGTGACATCTTCTTATTTGTTAAATTTCATTCCTCAAACACCATATTCATTTTAATATACGTGGATGATATTATCATTACAAGGTCTTGCATGACAGCAATCCAACAGCTCATCTCGAATCTCAGTGTTTGTTTTGCTCTAAAAGATCTTGGCCCTCTTCACTTCTCCCTCAGTGTGCAAGTCACGCATCTACCAAATTGTGGTCTCCATCTATCACAACAAAAATACATCACTGAACTTCTTCACCGCACAAAAATGGATGCAACTAAACCTCTTCCCACACCCATGAAAACTAACCTTCATCTTAAAAAAGATGCCTCCTCCGCCATGCATGATCCCTCTCTCTTTCGGTCTATCGTTGGTGCACTCCAATACATGCTTATCACTCGTCCTAAACTATCTTATGTTGTAAACAAGGTGTGCCAATACATGCATAGTCCACAAGATCATCATTGGAAAGCGGTCAAACGCATCCTCCGTTACCTCGCTGGTACTCGCACCCATGGTTTGATTATTCAACAGTGTTCTTCTCCAACCATTCGTGCATTCAGTGATGCTGACTGGGGTGGTGACGCTAATAACCGCAAATCCACCATGGGCTACTGTGTCTTCTATGGTCGCAACATCATTGTGTGGTCTTCTCACAAACAGTGAGTTGTATCGCGTAGCAGCACAAAAGAAGAATATCGAAGCATTGTCGTAGCTCTCATTGAAGTTCTTTGGCTGCAATATATCTTATATGAGTTGCACCTACCCATCTCTCAACCCCAACTATTTTTTGACAACTTAGGTGTTGTCCTTCTTAGTGCCATCCTATAATGCACTCACGCACCAAGCAATTCGAACTGGATCTTCACTTTGTCAGAGACTATGTTCAACAACACAAAATCAGTTTAGTTCATTTCCTTGCAAGGTTCCAAATCGCAGACATTCTCACCAAGTCCATCTCTGACCCTGCATTCTTGGATTTCCGCTGTAAACTTATGGTTGGTGTTCCACCCACATAAGTTTAACGGGAGATGTTAGTGTTAATATATATGTTAGTCTGTTAATATAGTTTGAGTAGTTTCTTCTGTTATTAGCTTCAGTTAGTTAGTTCTAATCCTATATATTCTGGCATGCACCTTCTACATGTAACAATAAGATATTCAATAATATTCTTCTTCTTCTCTTATCTTCTTTTATTCTAAAAGTTTATAGAGAGATGATGATTATATTAAAACTAAAATTGAACAACTGATTTTTTTATTTATATAAACTTTTCACTTTAATAATAAAATATTCATGTGTCATTTTAATTATATCACTTATGTTCTAAAATTATTTCGTAAGTAATTATAATATACTAATATATTATGCTATTGATGGGAGGCAATATTTTAACCCTTAATTAGTATACGTTCGATTTTTTTTTATCTATTGAGAGGAAGTCAACTTTTCTTATAGATTTTCCATGAGATTAATTTTTATCATTCAACTAGAAATACCTCACTACATCCAACAAACTTAATGTTACTATTATCATTGTAAATGGAGTCTACTTTATTTCCTTAATAGTATTAATATTGTAAATGGAGTCTACTTTATTTCCTTAATAGTATTAATAGTATGAATAGTGTAAACTTATTGTATTTCAATTCTTGGGAATAAAAAAATTATTTATAAAAAAATAATTAAATAAAAATTAATTTAAAAAATAAATAAAAAATTAATTATTATATTAATTAAATTAAACAATATTTTAGAGACTAATAAATAAAATAATATCTGATTTATTTAATAATTAATAATTTTTTATTTTTAAAATTGATTTTTATTTATTGATTTTATAATAGTGTTTTATTATATTGTTAAATAAATAATTAACGTGTGTACATATTTTCGTTTTCTTTCTAGGTTATATATAAAATTAAGTTAAACAGTTTTATTTATGTTTTGTTTGCATGCTTTTAACACTCTAATATATATATATATATATATATATATATATATATATATATATATATATATATATATATATATATATATAAAAGTCTACCTCGTTTATATGACAATCAAATCTATCTTATTTATTTCAAAGAATTAGTAGTTTAAAAATCTTAGCTCGGATGAATAAAAACTAACATAAACACCTCTAGATTTTTTGTATTAAATATATTTTGAAGTGTTTATTTTTTTATTAATTGTCTTTCTTTTTATATTTTATTTTAATTCAATTCCTTCAATTTCTCACCACCTTAATTATTTATATTATAAGTAAAAACAAATATAAGAATAGATTAGTTATTGCCATTTCGGTGCATTATTAATTCCAATTGTTTTAAAATTTTATAAGAACAAAAGTAGACATTAAATAAGAAATATAGTGTAAATTTGGACTCCTAATTAAAAATAATAAATAATTTATCTCACTTTACACTAATTTGCATTCTATTTTATATAATCTAAATATTTTTTTTTCCATTTTTTATTTTTTTCTTTTCTATTTCATTCTTTTTTATATCCATCTAAATAAAATATTGTTTTTCTCTTATTTCCTGGAAGAAGTTGACGTGACTTTAAATTAATTGTCCCTACCATTATCAAATGATGGACATCACTGAAAAGGAATAGTTGACGAGGACCTCGGTATTTGAAATGACTAGTTTTAAAATGAACAAAAATAAAATATATAAAATATAATTTTGGAATTGAGTGTTTATTTTCAATCTCCATTGTTAGTACTTTATAAACAAAATATTAACAAGAATATTTAATTTTTTAAGAATATAAAAAATAAACACTTTCATTATTTAGCAAAAAGTTATTGTAAGAAGATTTTAAATTATTTAATTATTCTTAACTTGAAAGCTACTTTCTTTTCTACTTACTCAATTTTATTTTGGTCTTTTCTTCTCCTTTTCTTGAGTAATGGTATGTCAGGTTCACTGTAACTCTTTAATATGGAAACTAGTTGTGTGAGAGAGACAAGAAAGTACCAAAAACAAGTCAACTTTTCAAATATGACACATTATACATGTTGAAATTCTTAACATTTTTTCTAATAATTTCCTTGGAATATAAAAGAGAAAAATAAAAGACTTAAATACTTATTGCCTTGTTTTCTCTCTTGATTTTTTTTTTTAAAACGAAAACTCTTTCCTTTTCAATAATTAACTATAATAAGTAAACTTGAATAACTTTTCAGCCATTCATATGAGAACTAAAAAATTACTTATTTGGGATTAGAGAGGTGTGAATTGTAAAATAAAGAACATAAAAAAAATAAGATGTAGAATTGTAGGAAGAAATATTATTAACATGTTGTTCTATGAGAAAATCGAATTTAAGTCTTATGAATATACATATAACTTTTACCAAACTATGAGTAAGTAAAATCTGTGTAACTGTGTTCATGTGCATCCAACAGCACATCTTCATTCAACTACTAATTTTTAGCCAATTATTTGCGTTGAAAGTTTTGGCAAAGTGCAAAGCACTTGTGCAATTTGATGATCTGTTTGTGTTGTTGATGAAGCCACCAAGTCAAAATTGAGTACTCATGTGGGTTTGAAACCGACCAATAAAGTGGAAAATCACAAACCTTTACTCATATTTGAGCACGTTTGAGGGTAAAAAAATTGCGGCGATTTCTCTAATTTTTTCCCCTATTTGAATGAAAATGAAAATTTGAAGTTTCTTTTGTGCATTATTTGGTCAAAGGTACTCCTAGCCAATAAAAATGGTTTTAGTGTATCACCTTTATTCCATTTTATCATTCTTTTGTTTGAGTTTAACATAATAATATAATAGCATCTATTCTAGGATCCTTGATCAATGCAATGTTATTCGTTCTCTTGTTCTTATTTGGGAGAAAGTTTTGGAAAGCCATGTGTGATGGAGAATAAGCGAACATAAAGAAAGGCATAAGATAGATTTCGTCATTCTTGAATCATTATCATAATCATTTTCATTACCATGTGGAAGGATATTATACATGGGTTTAGTATTTATGAGTTTGATTTGTTTTGTGGTTTTTTTTATTGCAAGGGTTGATGGAGTTGTAAGGGTGGGGTGCCTTTCTACCCTACATTATTCTCTTTATAAATAAAGTTTGTTTGCATATAAAAAAAGGGTAAACTATATTTTTAACACAACACGTATCAACCATATTGTTACTAGTATAATAAACAAATACCAATTTTCATATAATAATTATACTTCCGTTAAGTTTTTAATATTATTTGTTAAAAATTGTGATGTTACATGAAAGGTCTCTATAATATTTAATATGTATGAATAATAAAATAAGTTGACAGTTCCTTATATAAGCAACTTTTTTTCCTTGTATTAAAGCTCGGTGATCTAACATTATTTTTTTTATCATGACTTTCACAAATTTGTTTTCTTTTCTCCTCTTATTACCATGATGTCATTTTCATAACTGTTTTACTACGTGGGCAATCCAATTATGAAAATTGGACAAAGTTAATGTGTAACGCAATCAAAATCAAGAATAAAGCTTGGTTTCATTTAGAACAACATTATTGTCAAATTGATTATATTTTTTATTAGGCATATGCTTGGTCCCTGAACTATCCCATGATTAGTAGTTGAGTTCATAACACTATTGATGGTTAACTGTAGCCATTTATCAAGTGTTTTGAAACTAAAAAAAAAATTTAGAAGGATCTTCAGGAATGATTTATAGTTTCTAACATTTTTTATATTTTTAATCTCAAAGTTTTCCTCGTCATTATGAAACAGCATGGTGTGCCTATTGCTGGTTACAACCTGAAGCTTCGATCCATTTGGGATTAACTAGAGTCCACCTACACAAGAACATGATCATGTTTATGGGTCTTGATCATGCCGTAAATGACACTCTTATCACTCAAATCTACAACAACAACCCACTTCTAAATATTAATCGAGTTTTCTCAATGGTTACTCAAGAAAAATACCATAAATTTAACGTTTGTTCTTCTTAAATTCCTACTTACATTTTTTACTATGTCACGACTATTGCACTTAATGATTCTTTTAAGCCACGTATCACTTGCACCCACTAACATGATGTTTCTCATTGTTACAAACTCCATCACTGCCCTAACCACCCTCCTGTTAGTCGTGGTTGTGGACGAGGTTGCTCTAATCTAGGTCATCCTGCTTTTGTTTCTGCTCATGCCACACAATCTAGTGTATCTAACAATAATGATAGCTCTTTCAAACCTTTGTTTATTGCTGACTTTACTCTTGACATGCTCCAATAGTTTATGTCCATTGTTGTTTCCTCCAAACCATCCATCGAAAAATTATCGAGTATAGTATCTTTCCTACAACATTGACTTTTGGACAATAGGGTTTCCCAACTTATGATTGGGACTATCTCCTTCCCTTTTAATATTCACACTATTTTTCCTTGTTTAGTTGCATTACCCAATGATGCTTGTACCCTTGGATGTTCAACTTATCTCATTATTGTTACTTACCAATGTTCTTTATATGTTATCTCTTACATTTGACTTGATTTTTATTTCTCAATTGCTATATGGTACCAACTATATTAGCCATATTTAATAATTCTACATGTTTCCTATATGACCTGCAAACGAGAAGGATGATTACACATGGTGTTGAACATGAGGGGGTGTATGTGCCTTGTTAATCAGTTTCTGCAAATGCGATTCAAGGTTCTTCCTATTTCGATTTGTGGCATCAACGCTTGAGACATCATTCTCATTAATATTTAACTTTGTTGCCCTTTGTTTCTAGTTCTCATAAAATGGCTACCATGGTGTCTGTTATTGAGCCAAACAAACTCATTGTTCATTTCCTATTAATAAAAAACAAAGTTTGCATTTTTTATTTATTTAACTCGTTGTGATTTGTGAGGACCATATCACATAGGCTCATCGGGCTAGCATGAGGGTTGTGCGTATCCTTTCCCATGCGTGGGTACCTTCAATGACATCACATGAGTTTCAACGTCTCTACAATCCTTCAACATATGCCCTACAACAATGAACAAAATTATATTAAAGTGAAGTGAACATATAAAAGCCATAAATAAATAATGACAAATTTATACCACAGCGGGATGCCGAGTTTGAGTCTTAGAGGGTCCACTGAGTCCAACATCTACATTTGCATCAGGGGGTCCGTCCTCACCCATCTAGTTTATATATGGATGTGATACAAACTAATACCACTCCATATATCTTGCAAAAAATGCTTTGCGTTGTGGTGCAACAATAACATGATGGATAACGTAATTGTTAAAATGCAACCATTGCCGATCAACTTCAAATATAGACGAATTACCATCTATGACTACAGATGGGTGGCAAGGGACATACTGCACATATCCATGCTGATAGACAACACGTTCAGGCAAGTGCAACTGTCTGCGTGTGCCCAAGCGAATGTACCCCGAAAATAAGGATATCCAATCAAAAGGATGAGTTGCCTTGTGGTCGTCATAAGAGGTAAATCTGACTTCATGTAATTTGATCCTCTGTAACTCAATCAAACATAATCAAATGATGAGAGTATATCAACATCATATCTCATGCACCAAGACTTATCCTCCTCATACTCAGTCCGCAGATGTTTGACACATATGGATGGGAAATGCTTGTATATTCAGGTTTGCAACAACGTCGCATACCCAACTACCTGCCTTGTATTTGCATAGCTAGCATGTCCCAACTGCTCATACATGTGGGTCAATCTAGTTGTTGCCATGTGAATCCTCCCGTAAGCTTCAAATCCACAAAAAATTTCAGATACGAAACTCTCACTGAGGTTGCACTCTTATTTGCAAAAGTAGTGTGATCAATTAGGTGAAGCAAATACACTCTAGCAACAACTGTCCACTATTTGCATATACCTCCCTTAACCAACTTAGAAGCACATGACCATCCCGACAATGTCTTATCTCATCAAATGCTGCTCCATGATCAACATGGAGTGACTTAGCCAATAAATTTGTCGATGCAGCTACATCTAAGGTAGGGTACGTATAAATTTGCCCAATAAACAAAAGGTGCAAGAAATTTGACACATCATCCAATGTGATGGTCAACTCCCTAATAGGAAGATGAAATGTGTTTGTATTTACATACCACCTACAAAGGCTCACAACACTCCTTTGTCTATCGTATTATAACTAGCACCAATAATACCACCCATGACAGACAATTGTACTGCAACAATTATGTGCTCATGTGGTGTCCCAAACTTAATCATCTTTCTCCCATGAGAAATCACTTTAAGTTCATCACGATCCTACAATAGCCAAAGAATATCATTTTAGAATTCCAATTTACTAAATAATAGACAAAATTTTCCAATTGCTTAACAACATTACTACTTACCACACCATTTCATAATTTCCTTGACAGATAGTCCTCATAAGTAACAAGTAAATCCAATGGCTCTCCAATATAGCCTTCATTTCCACATGCAGTTCCATATGTGGTTCTGCAAGTGCTTCCACATGTCCGTCCTCATATTCAACATTTTCTTCACCCAAATCACCTTCCACAATATTACTAGGCCCACCACACTCTCTTTTTCAAATAGATGCAGTTGGTCGTACCTGGTCCACTTGAGAACTTTCGCCTCTGGTTCTAACTATTTTACTCTGCATGTACATGAATAATATCTCAAAAGTTAATTGAAAAAACAAAAACAAAATCCGCATTAGGCATTATGGAAGAACTTCTTGGAATAGCCTTTCCAGAATATGCTTGCAGAAAACCATTTTTGGAATCATATTCCAAAAAAGCTATTCTGAAATGCCTAATGCGAAAAGGTCTTACATAACATAAAATCCAAAATGCAATATGGAAGCACTTTCAACTAAACCTACGGATAACAAAACTGGGAAACTTCTGCACAAAATAACTAGGAAGCAAAAAAAAAGCAGTTCACTCTTCTTCTCCACGAACTATGTTTGAGAATAGACTGGAGAGTTACCGAAAAACACCTATAAATACACCGATGAACCACCAACAACACTTATAACTCACACAAAACACTCAAAACTGTAAGAAATTACACCCCACAGTCGTCATAATAGTATTCTTCAATGCATAGGAAAACAGCAAAACCCTAAAACTTTTTAAAAACTTATATGAGAGTATTTCAGTCATTTTACCTATATGATACAATGCAGGTTGCAAAATTATATAGTGCTTAAGAAATGGCCTCTCAATTTATATGGCACATTCTCCCTGCACCCAACACATTCTAACTGGCACCCAATCACCTATTAGTAAAAGACAAATATGCCCTTAATGATTTTCAGAATAGTATAATTGTGATATGCACCCAATTTCCTGCACCAACCCTATTCTTCTCTTCTTCCATTTCATTGTGCGTGAAGCAGTGCCGCAGCCACCGTGAGCCACCGTGTTGTCCAGCCACCGTGAGCAACATTGTTGTCCAACCACCGTGAGCCACCTTCTTCTCCATTCTTCTGCAGCCACCGTGACCTTCATTATCGTAGGCAGAGCACCAGAGCTTCTGAAGTCGAAGGTACTTCATGCTTCCAAATTTTATTATCCATAAGTTAGTTGTGACTTGCGGATTTTTTTATCCGTAAGTGAGTTGTGAGTGAGTTTTGAGAGTTGTGGATATTTTTATCCGTAAGGGGAGTTCCAGATATTTTATCCGTAAATGAGTTTTGAGTTCCGGATATTTTTATCCGTAAGTGAGTTTTGACTTACGGATATTTTTATCCGGAATATAGTTTAGGGTTGTGGATATTTTTATCCGTAATAGGGTTATGTGTTGTGGATATTTTTATCCAAAATTTGTTGTTGTTCTGCGGATATTAATATCCGTATTAATGTTGTTGTTTTGCTTGTATGGATTAATTTATATGTTCTTTTATGCTATATGTGTTATAAATTTTTATATATGTTGGATTGATTGTTAGATGGTGAGGACCAGAGGTGGAAGAAGTTCTAATTTGGACCGTGTACGACCAACTGCATCGGTGAGAAGAAAACGAGGTGGCCCAAGTACGTCAATTCTAAATGAACAGTTTGAAGATTATATTGAACAAGAAGAAGTTGAAGTGGATGATGAAGGCTATCCAGGAGGGCCATTGGATAAGTCCTTACTCGTTAATTATGTAGCCAGACAGTTGTGGAATGGTTTGGTAAGTAACGAAAGATAATTTTTTGAATTTAGTATGTATCTATTTATTGATGATATATGTTGATTATTGTAGGATCGTAGTGAGTTGAAGGTGGTTTCACATGGGAGGAATATAAATAAGTTAGGAGAACCTTATGAACGCATACAAGCTGTTGTAGAATTGTCTGGCTTAGGTGGTTTGCTTCATGCTAGTTATGAGAGTTTAGACCGAGGACTGTTGTGTGCTTTTGTAGAGAGGTGGCATGCAGAGACAAACAATTTTCACTTACCGGTTGGGGAGATGACCATCACTCTTGATGATGTGTCAAATTTGTTGCATTTACCCATTGTCGGTCAATTTTACACGCAGGAAACCTTAGATTCAGACTCGACGAATGATTTATTGGTAGAATCCCTCCGTGTTGATCGTGCACTTGCATCTGAAGAAACAAGACACTGTCGGGGAGCTCATGTGCGCTTGAGTTGGCTAAGAGATGTGTATGGAGACGCATGCTCATGGAGGCAGTGGATTGTGGCTGCCAGAGCATACTTACTTCACCTTGTCGGTTGCACTATTTTTGCAGACAAGAGTGCTACATCGGTCAGTGTCTTTTATCTTGGATTTTTTGTTGATTTGAGGCTTACCGGGGGATATTCTTGGGCAGCAGCTGCCCTAACTCACATGTATGAGCAGCTAGGAGATTGTAGTTATGCAAACACTAAGCAACTAGCTGGTTATGCGACATTGCTGCAGGGGTGGATTTATGAGCACTTCTCGTCTATAGAGATGAGTCGTATGCAAGCATTGTATTCAGAAGACCAACCTCGGTGTAGGTTGTATGATGCTGGAAAAGGTACTTCAATTGTTGTTGTTCGATCACAGTTGGATACATTGACACCAGCTTCCATTCGATTTTGTCCATACAACGAGCATAGGGAAGAACGTCCATTTGAGTGAATTTCCTTATTCTGTGGTTATTTGAGGCTTGGAAATTGTACACAGTTGCACATGCCAGAATGTGTTCTGCGTCAGTATGGTTATACACAGATCATCCCTCGCAACCCATCTGTACTTGGACATGGTCATCCGGATATAAATGAAATGGACCGTCGATGGTTACATTTCAATGATTATGTCATAAATGACTATGCCATAGCACCTCATCCTGACGCTTGCATTCAAGAGTACATGGCTTGGTTTAGGGCTGTATCACATCCATATGTGATTAATACGGATGAGGATGACCGTCCTGTACCGGTACCCTCAGATGCACGTGATCACGAAGCAGTGCCAAGCCATCCTGAGGAGTCACATCCTGCTCTGGTATGCTTCTAACCTTGTTAACGTATTAATTTGTATTATTTTTTTCTAATAGTATGTCATTCATGCTTGTAGGGTATTTGTCGTAGAATTACAAAGACATTGCAACCATTACTTGATCATGGCGATGTCGTGGAGGGCAACCCTGTTTGGGAAGGCATACAAGCAGCCATTATGTTAGCACGAGGAGCGACTGATGAAAGAGCTGTTTATGTCAGGAGACATGCACGTAGGAATGATTGATTAAGATTTCTTTTTATGTCAGATGTATTACGATTTCTTTTTATGTAATATTTTTATCCATGACAATGTATTTGAGCCTTATCTATATGTTTCAATATGAACCTTATTGGTTTTTGCTTCACGTTACTTCTATTTTAGTACACACCTCACTGGCTTACGCATATTTTTATCCGTAGACACTTCACACACTTCCGGATATTTTTATCCGTAGGCACAAATGTGGGTTCCGGATATTTTTATCCGCAGATAGCAAATAAACTTCCGGATATTTTTATCCGCAGACAACATATTCAGTTCCGGATATTAATATCCGCAGGCACTTCACTGAATTCAACATTGTGTGTAGGACAGCTTCAAATGTACTAAACATCCATAACCTAAATTATGCTATTACAAATGTTATGATTACAAATATCGTCTAATGGACATTAGTTGGGTATAAACTTGTATCCGGCTAGTGTAGTATGTTGACCAAGTTTGGGCCGCTGGATAACGATGTGATGCCCACAATATATCCGTAGGTGGAATTGGACTACCATCTTTGAGCTTGACCTATAAAGGTAATAAATATAAGGTACACAAATCTTAATTTACCATATAAATCTTGATTGGTTTAATTTATACCTGCACAAAATGATTTCCGTGGACATGTCCAATTGCAATGATTCGGTGATGACGGAAGTTACTTGGTGCTTGGGTTCTTAAAGGAAAAATACTCAATGATTGTAACATGGACAAAGAAACAAGAATGACATTATACCGATTTTCAATAACATATCCCATGTCTGGAATTGTCATCCACTTATCTGTTCCTGCCTGCAAGTACAATTCAGAAACAAAGTTAAATAAAGAAATGCAATGTAAAAATGAAATGGTGTTAGTGGTTGGTACCATAGACATGTGTTCCACTAGAAGTGACTTCTTCAAGTATTCATATCTATCATCACCACCAAAGAGTTGAACATATTATTGTCTCCATTCACTTAGTTCTTTTAACAAATTCATTCGAACAACAGCCCATGACTCCTCTCCCATTCCCAATTGGGCAGCAACAACACGGTAGCCACAAAGGTCATCAGCCTTAACGTCAACAACATCAACAATATATGGATGATACCCTACAGGGAACTGATCAAGGAAAGGAATACATTTTGCTGGTACAATTTCTGGTAAGCCTTCTTCATTAGATTTTTTGCTCGCACAACTATCATGTTGTGAGTGTAAGAAATCCACATGTTCAAAACAAGAAGGGATTCGCTTAGTTGATCTCATGAATTTGGTAGGACGAGACATCTTTACAGCACCTTTTGTTTTCACCTTATGATCTAGTGCGTAAATAGATGTCTTCTCTGGAAAGGCAATATCCTGCAATTTACTTTTGATGTTAACCTTACCTGCAACATCCAACTCTTTAAACCGCTTCGCGATGACCTCAAACTCTTTATCAATTGACAACTCATATGAAGATTGTTCAGTTGCAATGTCTTCAAAGCTTAAACGAGTCCACATCACATGTACTGATTTAAGTGGTATGCTACCAACACCAAATGAAGCCAATGGACACGCACAAGGAAGACCATGAGTACATGTAAGACTACATCCACACCTACTTTTATCAAACCCCACTGATTTAACCCTATCAAGCTCTTCCGAAATAAGGTTCAAAGCATATTTAGACACAAAACCTAACAATTTTTTGTAAGCTATAACCTTAAACCGATGTCCAACCACATGCAAACTCTTTTGGAATGAAGCTTTGATTGCATTATGTTGTAAAATAATCATCTTATTGATGGAATCCCAGCAGAAACATAAATCCCCCATCGAATTCTGAAGAACTCTCTTTAGGCTTCAGTGTGCCGCCTCAACTCTGTTACTTGTTGTGTTTCCTAAGTGCATCACCTTATCTATCCATGCCTTGACAAATTTTTCTTTATGTGGACGTAACCATGTATCCATCACATAATCAAAAAATATAGGCCATGGAGAACAGACAACTCGAAGAGCATTGACACGATCTTCAAAGGCCTCAACAATATCACAATCCACAACAGATCCCCACACTTCCATTACTTGATCCCATGCCTCTCTTGGATGCACCAACATTTTACATTTTGCTTTCACATTTTTATCAATGTGAAACCGACAGAGCAAATTATAAGATTCAGGAAACACCATTCTAATTGCATTCATTAAGGCAACATCTCTATCACATACCACCACCCTAGGGCATGAATCAACTCTAAAAAAACAACCCTTTAAGTCTGTCAAGGGCCCAAAAAAAATTATTTTCCTTTTCTGCTGCTAGTAAACAAAATGCAACGGAGAAAGTCAAACCTGTAGACGTAATCCCAACAACATCAAGTAACAACATCCTATACTTGTTCGTCTTGTACATACTATCCATTAATATGACAATATTAAATGAGTTCACCAATTTTACTGAATCTTGGTGTGTCCAAAATATATCTTGCACAATATTAGAGACCTCATCACACCTACACCAATGCACGTACCTGTCTCGCTCCAGTAACAACATCAGTTGCTGCATTTCTGTTCTGTGACCTCGTTGTGATCTTCGGTGAACAGTGATTGCATTATAAACCTGCTTAATCGTTGTCACATTCTTCTCATTTCTCTCTTTCATGCTTAGTAAAATATTTCTTGGCTTCACCGAAGTTTTACTCATATCCTCAACCATAACATTTTCCTCTATACTTAACCTTCCAGCATACGGATGACCCACCATTGTCTATGCCAAGTCATGATTGTGAGAACCACAAATTAATTCAATCATCCACCCTTGACCACCTTTGACTGGTTTGCCTCGCAATCTGAAAGGACACTCACACTTCCTACTTCCAGTTCGACTGACATCTACTTCTTTTTTATACCGTCTGTATTTACCTCCTCTCTCACAACCTAACAATACATAGGTCATCCTTCCTCGTTGGCCCGTCCATGTATCTGACCTTAATATAACAATGACAAACTCATAATTATAGCCAACACTTCTCGCCCATTCTAACAGCTCATCTCGATCACGAAATACCTACAATAACATATGCCAAATTTAAAAATAATTCATAAAAAAAAACATTCACAACCCAACATTGACCATACCTCATTTGTAGAAAATGCCTCACTACATTCATGTGCCCTGTGTTCATTATCTAATGCGTTATAACTTATTGACTGCTCCAGATCAACATCATCTAATCCATCTCACACATCAATCTCCCCTAAAACTCCCATGTATGACTCTGTTGTATCCATTCGGCTGTTGAAAAAAATGAACACTTAAGTTCTGGATAAATTAATCCTTAACCAAAAAAATATCAACAGTTAGCTTCCAAATATATATATCCGGATTGCATAAACTAGTTCCGGATATTTTCATCCGTAAGGCAATGATGAACTATGAATATCAGTGTCCAGAAGCAATGAGCCACAGTTCCGGATATTAATATCCGTATTGAAAATTTTGACTTCTGGATATTAATATCCGTAAGCAAAAAAACATATTTCCAGATTCCGATATCCGGGTCCAGCTGAGCTCGAGAAAAAACCAGAAACGAACGAAAATGGATTACTTACCTCATTAACTTGGCAAACGAAGCTTACACTCAACTTAGCAACAATGAACGAAGCACAACCTCTTCTTTTGTAGCTCAAAGCAAAGCTTCACACATTCATGAACTTCCTCTTCCTCACCATCCAATATTTTCATAAGTGAAGAAGACAAGGGCATTTTAGGATTTTTAAAAGTATGTCGTGTGCCAGTCACAATTGATCGGGTGGAGGAAGCAATTGCCAATTGGCAGTTTCTTCCTGCACCCCTACATTTTTCTTCCTGCACCCTCACAAGGTTGCACAAAGACAAAAGTGTCCCTATATAAATTGTACATTTTTTTTTTTTTGTATTCTGGATTATGAAATCCGGTAAATTTTCGAATTGACGCTTCTGGTAAATTCTTGGATTGACGCATCCGGTAATCTCCTGGATTGATGCTTCCGGTAGTACATGAATGATAGTGTTAATCCAAAATAAAAAATGCAAAACATCCATAATTGAAAAAACCATTCCGGATCCGTCAATCCGTAATTCAAAATATGCATTTCGGATTCAGAAATCCATAATTGAAAAAATCATTCCGAATCCACCAATCCGTAATAGAAATTAGGCTTCCGGATTCAGCAATCTGAAAATCAATAATTTATGCAAACTTTGCTTCTGGAACACCCCCTCATCTGGAATGCAACATGATTCACTTCCGGATTGATGAATCCGTAGCACACTCCCAAATCCCGAAATTGTGGGGGTCAGTTTCAGAATTTACAAAATTGTGGGGGTGCAGGAAGAAAAATGTAGGGTTGCAGGAAGAAACTGTCTTGCCAATTTATATAAAACAAGCCCAATGGCAAACCCAAAGTAGCCCAGTTATAATTACGATTCAAGTTTGTCGTAACAAAAAAGAATCTAATCTACGCCAGCACAGTTATCCTCAATTCATTATTCCAACTACGCTCCCTCCACGTCATAGTCGATGGCCAGCACCGGAACTCACTGTCTCCAACTCCCCGGCGCCGCCGCGTCGACTCACCGGAGAACCTCCATTTCGTGCAAGAAGAAAACGGATAAGATTGCATTCAAGGAAACGAAAGAAGGCTTCGTGGACTACGACCTAGGACTGCACGAGGTCTCTACCAAAATCTCCGGCCTCCGCAAGGACAACATCGCTACCCACTACCGCCTCCGTGTCGCCGGAAACCGCTTCCAGAAGGACTGGACGGTGTCCGAGGTCGCCGACCTCGTCCTCTCGCTCGACCTCTCCGACGACATCGACGGCCTACTCAACCGTTGGATAGGCCGCTTCGCACGCAAGAACTTTCCCTACCTTATTAAGGTATTCCGCAATTTCCGATTCTCGTGTGCACGAGTTTGAGCGTTTTTGTTTACAATATAATCCGCATTTCGTTTTTCGTTTTCGATTATGTAGGAGTTGACGCAGCGAGGGTCCATTGGACACTGTAATCGCGTATTCAGGTGGATGAAGTACCAGAGAAACTACTGTGCGCGCAATGATATATACAACATGATGATTAGGTTGCACGCTCGCCACAATCGAACGGACCATGCACGTGGATTGTTTTTCGAGATGCAGGAATGGAGGTGAATTAATGGATTTAAGTTCTGGATTGGTAAAATTTTCATACGAGGAAAAAGTACTTTTGCGAACTCCATTGTACATTTCTGAATTTCAATGCAAAACTAAGAAAAAAATTGTTGTTTTTGGAGTAAATATATTTTTGAACTGTCTCAGCTGAAATCCAAGCATGCACCGTGACAAAATGATTCGAGGTTCTCCCGTTAATTAAAATCAATCTACACACCTCAATGCTTTGGAGTTAATTAAGAGAAATTTTATACAACTTAAGTACACAAGTTGATTTTAGCTTATGGGAGAAGCTATATTCATTTTACCTTCTCATTTTTTTTATTTATGCTTATTATTTTAAGTTCTTATGAAAAGGTTTATTCAAACAAGGGTTTATTGTTGTGGTTTTGTAGGTGTAAACCGGATGTTGAGACTTATAATGCTCTTATCAACGCACATGGTCGAGCTGGACAGTGGCGTTGGGCTTTGAATATCATGGATGACATGCTGCGTGCAGCTGTGTGTACTTAGCATTTTTCTTCCCTAGTCATATTTAGTGAGTTCAACTTGATGTGATCAACATTTTAACTTAATTATGGTTTTTAAGTTGTAGCTAAGTAAGTTTGGTGAAGGAGAGGGAGCAAGAGAGCATATTTTATAGCTGTACTACTTTGACACTTTAACGGTAACTTGATACATATTTTTGCGGGATCCAGTTTATGGTGATTTACGCCTCTTGCAATCCACGTTCTTAATGATTTAAGATATATATATGAAGTGTGCAGGACTTCATTACATTGTAATATGTAAATTTTATGTTTATATACATGTAAATTAAATTTGTTTCAGTAGATTGTAGAGAATATCTATCTCCCAATCCTGGGAAGTGGGAACACTATAGGTTTTGTTCTGGTTAGTGTTGAATTGCTTTATGCATCATGTAGTACCTGCACTGCATGTTAGAAATAAATGATTAATCCTGGAGATGAGATATTTGTGATCAATGTGATCTTGCTAGTTTTAATTTCATTTTCTTCAGACCCTAGGTTGTCGTAAACTGGCAATTTATAGAATAAACATTTCAATTGGTGGTAGGGTATGTTAACTATAAGTGCTGTTTTTGACACACTGACATATTTTTGCAGATTCCACCGAGTAGATATACCTATAACAACTTGATAAATGCTTGTGGATCTAGTGGGAATTGGAAAGAAGCACTCAACGTTTGCAAGAAAATGACAGAACACGGTGTCGGGCCTGATCTTGTTACTCACAATATTATTCTATCTGCATTTAAAAGTGGCGCTCAGTATTTGAAAGCTCTGTCATATTTTGAACTAATGAAGGGAACTCATATTCGTCCTGACACAACGACACTTAATATTATTATCCATTGTCTAGTAAAGCTTCAACAATATGACAAAGCTATTGATATTTTTAATTCCATGAGGGAGAAGAAATCAGAATGTACCCCTGATGTTGTTACATTCACAAGTATCATTCACTTGTATTCTGTGTGTGGACAAGTTGATAATTGTGAGGCTGCATTCAATATGATGCTTGCAGAAGGGCTGAAACCTAATATAGTCTCATATAATGCACTAATTGGTGCATATGCTGCTTGTGGGATGGACAATGAGGCACTTTTGGTTTTCAATGAGATAAAAGGAAATGGTTTTCGGCCTGATGTTGTATCTTATACGTCTCTCCTTAATGCTTATGGAAGGTCACAAAAACCCCAAAAAGCAAGGGAAATATTTGATATGATGAAGACAAACAAGTTGAAGCCAAACCTTGTCAGTTACAATTCACTGATCGATGCCTATGGATCTAGTGGTTTTCTGACAGATGCAATTGAAGTCTTGCGAGAAATGGAACAAGATGGAATTCAACCAAATGTTGTTTCAATATGCACACTCTTGGCTGCCTGCGGACGATGCAGTCGGAAGGTGAAGATTGACACAGTGCTAACAGCAGCTAAGATGCGAGGAATTAAGTTAAACACAGTTGCTTATAATTCTGCTATAGGGAGCTATATGAATGTAGGGGAATATGACAAAGCTATAAACTTGTATAAATCTATGAGGAAGAAAAAAATTAAAACTAATTCTGTTACTTACACTGTGTTGATAAGTGGTTGTTGTAAGATGTCAAAATATGGTGAAGCCCTATCTTTTATGAAAGAAATGATGCATCTAAAACTTCCTTTGACCAAAGAGCTCTACTCTTCTGTCATATGTGCCTATAGCAAACAGGTAAGTACATAGATGGATCTTAGTGGTGTGAATCCATGAAATTTGAGACTTCTGTTTCTTTTCCTTCACATTTTTCCATGATAATGTTTTAGGGTCAAATTGAAGAAGCAGAATCTACATTTAACTTGATGAAATCATCTGGTTGTTACCCTGATGTGGTTACATACACCTCCATGCTTGATGCCTACAGTGCAGCTGGTAAAATAATTTTTTAATGAATTAAATATTAGGATGTTATTAATGTATGTATACTGAATAACAATATTTTCTATCAGGCAATTGGGAGAAAGCCTATGCACTCTTTGAAGAAATGGAAGCAAGTGACATCAAGCTAGATACCATTGCCTGTGCAGCTCTAATGAGATCTTTTAATAAAGGTGGTCAACCGGGAAGGGTTCTTAATCTTGCAGAAAGCATGAGAGAAAAAGAAATTCCTTTCACTGATACTATATTTTTTGAAATGGTATCAGCCTGTAGCATGTAAGTTCAGATTTTATGATATATTTTTCATTTTAAAAGAAGTATTGCACACTAAACTTGTCTTTCCCTGTTTTACTATTCGTAGGCTTTCTTGAAACTTCTAACATGTCCATTTTACCATGGGTATAGTGCCTCCTATGTTAAGTCTAAATTGAGCTAGTTAAGCTGGAAATTAGCTAGTATCTTTCTGATCAAGACATCATGGAACTTTTTCAATGTGATGCTAAATTATCATGCCTACTACTTTTCATGGTTAGAATTCTATTATTTGCTGCTTTGATTGGTGTAGAGGCTGTAAAAGGGTTTTATTTTAACAACAATTAAGTAGTTTTCATTTTATCCACTGTTTGACACAAATTATTGTTATTATTGTTCAGCAGAAAATATATTTCTGCACAATAATATTTAAGAATTTGTAATTTGTTAATTATATTATTGGTGGAACTTGAAGTTGAGTGGTGTTATGATGAATTGATATTATCACATTTTTTTCATATATTCTGAAATTTGATGCTTTGGTACATATTTACTCGTCAAAGCTGAGAATTTAATGAGAAGAGTGGGCAAGAAACAAAAGGAGAGATGCCTTTACTCAAATTACATTGGTTTGATTAGCATAATATTTTTTCTTTAGTTAATGTTTTTTACTGTTATGTTCCGATCAAACTGACTGTGTCTCTTTTGCTATAAGATTACAAGATTGGAGGACAGCTGTTGATTTGATCAAGTACATAGAGTCCTCACTTCCTGTAATTTCATCCGGGTGTTTGAATCAGTTCCTGCATTCTTTAGGAAAAAGTGGAAAGATTGAAACTATGTTGAAGGTCAGCCAAATATTCTCGTAGAGATATTAATGTTATCAAGAACAATAAGTATGATTTCCCACTACATTGTAATCTTTTACATTACCTTTTTTTATTTTCTTCATGTGTGCAGTTATTCTTCAAAATCTTGGCATCGGGTATTGATGTTAACTTAAACACTTACTCTATTTTATTGAAGAACCTTTTATCATCTGGAAATTGGAGGAAGTATTTAGAGGTAAGATCTTGCTCTCTCTTTAAGATTAATTTAATGCACAGAAGTTTATATATATAGCTGGAACAAATATTAAGAGTTGCATCTAACTGATTATAGTTGAAAGTTGAAAATATATGGTTTTGATGGAAAAGGAGGGGAAAGTGTGTATTTCACCGAAATAAAATGCATATATAATGCGATTAAAATTTCTATCTATAGTAAATATCTTGGTGAAATACCAGTGTAGGACAATTACTACAAAACCCAACCCAACAACAATGTTAACAGAAAAAAAAAATCCAACTTTAAAAGAATTCTAATATTCAAATAAATATTATCATTTTTTGCCAAAGTACTTCCAATTCCAATGCCATACTAGTTCCGTGTTTGTGAAGAGTTGTTACACTCTGGCAATTGTACTAGTTTTTGAAAAGTAGTACTAGTGAACGTGAAGTATCATTCACGTTAGGATTTATGTTAACAGGTAGTTTTTCGCTTAATCAAACCATAATTATCAATCTTGTATAGTGATCTGTAGCAGCAGGATTGTGCATAGAGGGATGACCACTATTCAAAATCTTTACTTACAGATTAAATAATTATATGTATGTGTGCTCAAAATTTTAAAAGGAAATTTCCCAAAATTCACTACATATTCATAATTAAGGAACAGAAGATGAGGAATCAAACTAAATTCAAAAGATATATTACATTTCAACTAGCTTGAGTGTGGGTTCCCCTAGTACTTAGGTGCTTATTTTAGTTTTTCAAGCTCTAGCTTTGATCTTGAAGTATTACCGTGAATTTTTTCCGTTACAATCAAAGAGGAGAAATAAGGATTTATTTATTTATTAAATATATAGTAAAATAAAAAAAAGAGAGTAAAATAACACCAAACTAGGAACACCCTAGAAAAACTATAACTTTTTTACTCCAATCCAACAAGTTGCTTTGAAAGTTGACCAACAAGTACTAAATGAACAAAACTATTACATGAATTGGATGTTAAGCATTAAACTCAAAGCCGCCATCAATTTTGTTTTCCGTGAAAATTTGAATGACCAATAATTACCTTTAATTCTAGTTTTGAATGTTATTTATAGTATGATTTTAAATGTAATTTATAGTATAGTTGATATCAAAGAACAGATGAGATGAATTGGAAAGTCTACTATGTGGACTATATAGTAATATTGTACTCTCCATTTGAAAATGCAGCAGTGAAAGAAAAATACATTCTCTGTTCACCTTAGAACCAATCAAATTACAGAACCATCAAAACTTCTGTTTTTCTCATGACTGTAGATATTTGGCTGTTTAATTTCATTTTGGGCATTTCACGTTGTATTAAACCACATCTGAAAAATACCCAAATCCTGAGCAGGTATTGCAATGGATGGAGGATGCAGGAATTCATCCATCAAATGAAATGTACCACGATATATCTGCGTTTTCTCAAAAATGCTGTGGGCACGAAAATGCTGCTGTTATAAAAGAAAGACTTGGTATGAAAATTCATGTTGCATTGAGGATTGTTTTTCCTTATGTTCATATGCATGTGCTTTATCCTTTTAATAGACTCTGCTATTTGAAGAGGTTTATATTATTTAGTTAATTTGTGTGATTTTTCTTAGGCATGTACCAGGATGAGTGTTATTTTTAGAGGGAGGGGAGGGGGGGGGGGGGGTACCAAAATCAGGTTCAATACTAATGGCACAACAATGCTTCCATGTCCCTCTGCTTTCAATGCTTATCAACTATATTATGATCGGTGCTTGTCATATGGAATTTGAATTCTATTAACTGATGATTCCTTAATAGACTCAGAAAGGGGGAGATTGAAATTGCTACCTGGATCTGAAACCATGAATTTGTGTTAGCCAGATATATTAAGAATTTCAATACTCTGGATCCTCTACTTCAAACCTCTGCTTGCAATGTCCTATTTTACCTTGTGTAAGACAGACAGTTATCCTAGTCAATTTCTGCTGTGTACAAGTGATGTAGGTGGGTGCAATCTTAGACTTATTCAAACTGGTTTCTTATCAAGGAATTCTTTTTTCTACTTTTTTTATATGCTGAAAATGGGTAGCAGTTAGACCTCACTGATACTATTTGTGCTCCCACTTACTACCATGTAAGTGGAGGAATTTTATGGAACCTAATCCAGAATTGTCAAGAGTATGTCTGTGATGGGGTTTACTTGGAGTTGGTAGATATACCATTTGGTCAAATGCTACAGGTGGGAATTGAATCTAAGCTTTGAATTATGGCAAATGTATCCCTTGGAACCAGAAGAAAATAATTAGGGTAAACAATATGTTGACTTCATCTAAGTCCACAACAGAAGCCTGAAAATGACACTTAAATTCGTCAATAGACATCTTGTACATATCCTATTTTCTCGTTTCACTCCTGGAAAAGAAATGGAGCTGCTTGAGGAAGTGATGATTTCTTTTACACTTAGAAGGGAATAACACTTTTAATAGCATGTTTTTGCTTGTATAATTTTTAATAAAAAGCCCTGGTATTTTCTGTCTTATTATCAGCTTTCATGATAGCTCATTGCTCATCTGTGTTTTAATAATAGCTACTTCTTTATTCCGTTAAAGTTTGTGGACATTATTTATAGATTCAGATCATACAATAATCATGGCAATAAACTTGTACAGAATCCTTGAAAAGAAAATCTGAGGATCAAATTTCTGCCAACCGACCAGGTGAAACTCCTGTTCTTAGTTGACCACTGTCATGGAATCACAATTTTTTGGCTTAGCTGTGACACACCGGTCCAACTTTTGCTGAACTTCTGCCTGAGATTTTGTGAAGATTGAAGTTGGAACTCAATGTGATGGATCACACGCTACTCTTGTATAAATATTAGGAAAAATGCTATTAACACATTTCATTATTGAATGAAATTTTGACGAAAACCACAAGATCTCATTAAATAAGTGATATTTACAAAAATTGTGATATCAATAAATTTTACTGAGTAATAGAAAAATGTTCAGAAGGGTGTGTAAATGATTGTGTTCCTAGCATTTTCCAAAGACATTTTGTTCATTTTAGGCTGCAATTTGTAAACAATACCATGTTTTGCTCCTCTATGTATACTAGTAATACGTTTGGACTGTACTGTAAATGTAAGCTCCACTGGGATCACTCTTCTAGTTCTTCCTTCACTCCCATATTTTCTTTTCCACTCCCATAACACGTGTCTTTATCTTTGTCATTTGAAGTTATATATTAAATTACTTAATGTGGAATATTGTTGTGATTGTTGGATTATATAAGTTGGAATATAGTTTTGGATTTAGTAATTCATAATTCGTAATTATATTTCGGATTCTTTAATCTGAGAATTTGGAATTTGGAATATGGTATTAGAATATTCGGATTACAAATATTTCAAATTGCATTATTTAGAATTTGAAATACAATTCTGAATATTTTAATGTAGAAAATCGTTTCAGTTTAGAAACATACAATTCGAAAGATGTTTGACATATTTTAAAAGTAGCGAGGAATTTTTTTCAAGTTATAGAAAAATGTATTTTAGTAAATATATTATTAGTAGGAGAAGAAAGTGCAGGGTAGAAGGAGGAATTGACCCACTAAATATATGTAAGGTTATTTCTTCCTCCACCTTTACGGGTTGAATACGCCCAAGAGAAGGAAAATTAAGTGGCTTAAGGATTTTACAAGATTATAATAGAATATTAAAAGTAATATTTATAATATTTTTTTTTTATTTTAGTTCCCTCTGTTTTCAAATTAAAATTAATATTTATAATATTTGTGGTTTATATTTTAGTTGGATGATGATACTTTAGGGTCATCATGATGAAGCAACAATAAAAAATATTCCTGTGTTTATTTAGGAATCCAAGAGTAAGTAGGGTTTAATTAGCTTCCTATCAAATAGTGGTTTCAGCAGCTTAATTACTGAGTAGGTCCTCTGGAGGATAGCAACCATGGGAGAGATTGGTTTATTTATTCTACTGCTGGAATCCTGAAACCAATGATACATTTTTATAGGAAGCTAAAAGCTACATACTCTACAATGCCTGTAATCTACCATTAAAATTGTAACAAAGAAAGCTTTATCTCTGGTATAGGATTGTGATAGGTATTTTGTTTGCAGTTACAGTCACCAGAAGGATATTCACGATCCTGCATTAAGCAGTTTCATGTTAGATGCATGAGGGAGTTTGTCTATCCCTTGCTTTCTAGCTCGAAAGCCATTAAGAATAATATCTTCGAATGGTCTCTCATCCCACCTATATAATCTCTCATTTTTTTTACTTACGAACACTTTTTTTATATTATTTATTATTTTTTCCAATATAGTCCTAGGTGGAAATTGGGGGGATTTTTTGTATGTAAGGATCCGGAAATGATTCAACTACAAAAAAAATAATATTAAAGAATAGTCAGTTATAACATCTTTTTATGTCTATCTCATAAAATGGAAAACAATGATCTAAAAGATAATAAAATGAGAATATTCATTCTTCTTCTTCTTTCCAAACCTTTTTTCAGTGACTAACGCAGATCGAAGTAGGACAGAGAGAGAGGAATGGGTACTCGAGAGGTCTACGAAGAGAAACTAAGGACCGGAAATCTGGACCACGATCCCACCCTCAACCCTGGCCTCTGTTCCCCTCGATGTCCGCGTTCTCTCTCTCCTCAACCCTAATTCCGTTAGTATTTTTCTCACTCTCTTTGTCCTCAACGTTTTTTGTCTCTAACTGCGCTTAACGTGTTCGATGAATTGACTCAACCAAATTGTCTTTGTTTTGCGATCAGGAAAGAGGCGAGTGGACCATCACTCCCGTCTTGCACGACGCCACTGCTGTGGTAAGTTCCTCCCTTCCCTATTGGGTCCGCTTAGAGGTTATCGTATTACAATATTGATTTTAATATTCTAATTCAATTGAGGTTATTCTAAATATTATGTAAATACACAAACTAGAATATTTTTCCAAATTACATAATCTTATTCTAAAGGATTACACAATAGAATAGGTAGGGCAGTTAGTAAATGTGAACGTAATTGGTCTCTGTCGGCGCATAACTCTTAACCTAAAACAGTCACATATATAAGTGAGTAATGTTGGAAATAAAAGGGAGAAATTTTACCCTAATACTAGTTAGTCACAGTAGTTATTGTAGTTGTCCCCCTTTTATCTATCATTATTGCGGGCCAACCCGCAGTGCGGGTCATGAAAACCAGCCCCATTTTGCGGGGTGTTTCTTCCTGCACCCCCACATTTTTCTTCCTGCACCCTCACAGTCTTGTGCAAAGACAAAATTGTCCTTTAAAATTTTTGAAATTACAAAATTACCCTTGATGTAATAAAACCCTAAAAAGTTAAAATGATGGTCATTTGTGCGTGGTGGCCGGCCGTCTTCTTCGATAGCACAGGTCTTCTTCAGCAGCAATCTCTTGCAATAGCTTCTTCTTCCAAATCTCATCCATCTCTCATTCATAAAGGTACATTCATGTGTTTCGGATTTTGGTATCCGTTTTTTTCATGGATTGTTGTTTCTGTAAATATTATTTCACTTTCCAAATCACAGAATCCGGTAAGTTTTCGAATTTGGGGATCCGGTAGTTTCCCGGATTTGTGGATCCGTTAGTTTCCCGGATGTAAGGATCCGGTAGTATTCCGGATTTAGAAATCCGGTAGTATTCCGGATTTAGGAATCCGGTAGTGTTCAGGAATCCAGTAGTGTTCCGGATTTAGGTGAAGTTTAACACCCTTTTTTCTTTCATTTTCACCCATGTCACTCCTTAGTACTAATTCTTCAAGCTGTAAGAGAGGCATTCACTAGTCTTGGAGTTGAAATTAGTAAAGTCTTGTAGTTATTGTTATAACATCTTTACCATATATGCTTATTCCTTGTATATTTTTCTCTGGTTAGTTTGAAGTTTTAATATTTATTTCACTTTCCAGTTTTTATATTCCTTTCAAGGAATGAATCTGTGTTCTTTTTAACTTCTTTCACTCCCTCATTGTTAAGTCTTCCGATGTGCTCCAAGGATGCTTCCATCACTCATTCTTTTTTATTTCTCTACCACATAATATATTTTCCTGAAATTGTATACTCTGGGTGTTTGTGTTGATCTTAATTGCAAGTATTTAATGCTAATTCTGTAAAGTATATTCAATGGCAAGATGTGAATTCGTGGTTATCAGTTTTACAATTTGAATGCAAATTGGAATCTGATGCATCAAAGCCACTAATTAATAGTTGTACAAAATGTTATTCTTCTACAATTAATTGCAATCAACTGCAAGGTGGATGCTATTCTTCTACAAAGACCCTACAATTATAAACAAATTACATTAATTGCAATTGAGCATGTATTATTTAAATAAGCAAGTAATAAGTTCTTACCACTGCGGGATGCTCAGAGATAGTATCATTCCCGCCCTGACGTCGTCCATAATGGGTAATCACCGGAGGTCGATCATCCTCAGCCATCTGGATGATATATGGGTGTGATATAGACCGGAACCACTCCAAATATGCAGGAACACAAGTTCCAACATCAGCTGCTAATACTACACCTTGTACGAGGTTAGCATTATAATCTAACCATCGATGGTCGATATCAGATGTGGATGGATCGCCATGATGAACGGTGGTTGGGTGACTAGGGATACACTGTATATATCCAAACTGTCTGAGTACACGTTCAGGCAAATGCATCTGCCTACAACCCCTCAACCGAATGTACCCTGAAAATAATGAAATCCACTCAAAAGGACGCACCGCTCTATGCTCTTCATAGGGCATCCATTGAACAGCACCAACACAGAGGCTATCTAATTGCATTCGAACTGAGGCAAGTGTGGACAACCTACTCCCGACCACATATTTCATACACCGCGGCTCATCCTCAACATAGGCATCCCGAAGCTGTCGGTGTCCAATACTCGGAAAGTGCTCATATATCCATGATGAAAATAACGTGACATACCCAGCTAACTGTCTAGTATTTGCATAGGAACCATCTCCCAACTGCTCATACATGTGTGTCAAAGTAGCTGCTGCCCACGAGTATCCTCCGGTGTGCCTTAAATCTACAAATAATCCCAAGTAGGATACACTAACCGACGTAGCACTCTTATCTGCAAAGATGGTGCAACCTACTAGGTGGAGCAAATATGCCCGTGCAGCAACAGTCCATTGTCTCCTGGTACATGCGTCCTCATACATCTCCCTCAACCAGCTTAGACGCACATGTCCACCCCGACAATGACGAGTCTCAGCAGCTGCTACTCCCCGATCTACACGAAGTGAATCAACAAGCAAATCGGTCGCCGTAGCTGTATCCAAGCTCGGATACGTGTAGAATTGCCCCATAATTGGGAGGTGCAACAAATTCGACACATCATCCAATGTGATGGTCAACTCACCTACAGGCAGATGAAATGAATTTGTCTCTGGGTGCCACCTTTCTACAAAGGCACACAACAGTCCTTTGTCTATCGTGTCATAGCTTGTCCCAATAAGTGCAGCTAAACCTGACAACTCCACTGCAGGTAGTATCCGAGGATGAGGAGCACCCATCTTACTCATTTTTCGGCCATGAGACACCAATTTTAACTCTCCTCGATCCTAATTTAACCAACCAAAATCATATACAGTTTAATGAACGAAAGTCATATCAAATTAACAATGAACAAGTATCATATTACAACATATTTACTTACCACACCATTCCATAATTGCATGGCCACATGGTCTTCAAAACCTGTCAATAGTGTCCCATCCCGTGGACCTCCAGGATAACCTTCACCTTCTATTTCAGGTGCGCCTTCATCCTCCACCTCCATTTGGGGTTCAGCTTCTTCAAGTTCAACATCAACATTTTCTCCATCTTCATGTTCAACATGTTCTTCATCTTCATTAACATGTCTTCTTCTTCTTCTAACAGAGGCTGTGGGACGTAGACGATCACCTTGTGAACCTCCTCCCCTAGTCTTCACCATTTCTGTTCAATTACACCATTCAAGTTAGATTCAACTTATATTAATAAACCTGCAGAAATTTGCATGTGGTACCTTGCACTAACAGTGTACATGTCATCTAATTCTAATCTTTTATAAAGTATACATGAACATTTGATGAACCTTTCCTTGGTTGCCGAAAATGAAGCAAAAAACACTACCGGATTCCTAAATGTTATTACAGTTAATGAAGCTCAGGGTAGTCCGGTATCGTCATTTACGGATTCTGTATCAATGTGAAATAACATTTTGTACAACTATTAATTAGTGGTTTTGATGCATCAGATTCCAATTTGCATTCAAATTGTAAAACTGATAACCACGAATTCACATCTTGCCATTGAATATACTTTACAGAATTAGCATTAAATACTTGCAATTAAGATCAACACAAACACCCAGAGTATAACAATTTCAGGAAAATATATTATGTTGTAGAGAAATAAAAAAGAATGAGTGATGGAAGCATCCTTGGAGCACATCGGAAGACTTAACAATGAGGGAGTGAAAGAAGTTAAAAATAACACAGATTCATTCCTTGAAAGGAATATAAAAACTGGAAAGTGAAATAAATATTAAAACTTCAAACTAACCAGAGAAAAATATACAAGGAATAAGCATATATGGTAAAGATGTTATAACAATAACTACAAGACTTTACTAATTTCAACTCCAAGACTAGTGGATGCCTCTCTTACAGCTTGAAGAATTAGTACTAAGGAGTGACATGGGTGAAAATGAAAGAAAAAAGGGTGTTAAACTTCACCTAAATCCGGAACACTACCGGATTCCTAAATCCGGAACACTACCGGATCCTTACATCCGGGAAACTAACGGATCCACAAATCCGGGAAACTACCGGATCCCCAAATTCGAAAACTTACCGGATTCTGTGATTTGGAATGTGAAATAATATTTACGGAAACAACAATCCATGAAAAAAACGGATACCAAAATCCGAAACACATGAATGTACCTTTATGAATGAGAGATGGATGAGATTTGGAAGAAGAAGCTATTGCAAGAGATTGCTGCTGAAGAAGACCTGTGCTATCGAAGAAGACGGCCGGCCACCACGCACAAATGACCATCATTTTAACTTTTTAGGGTTTTATTACATCAAGGGTAATTTTGTAATTTCAAAAATTTTAAAGGGCAATTTTGTCTTTGCACAAGACTGTGGGGGTGCAGGAAGAAAAATGTGGGGGTGCAGGAAGAAACACCCTAATATTAAATATGACAATAATAACAATCTTGTCGGGCTGCTTCTTCCTGCACCTCCATACCTTCTTCTCTCACCTCCATAGATTTTTCGTATTTCCAAAAATGCCCCTCTGTAATATTCTGGATTACATAATCCGGAAGTTATTTTTCAAATTTGTAATTAGCTTCCGGATTATATAATCTGAAAGTCTTTTTTCAAATGCATGATTACTTTCCGGATTACATAATCCGGAAGTCTTTTTTAACTTCCGGATTATGTAATCCGGAAGTCTTTTTTTAAATGCGTTTTCGGATTACATAATCCGGAAGTTATTCTTTGGGGTGGCACAAGAAGGATAAAAATGTATTTTCATGTTGTGTATGGAGGTACGAGAAGAAGATATGGAGGTGCAGGAAGAAACAGTCCTCTAAAGGCAATGAGGTTCTAGTTACAGTATCATGTCTTAATTTATTAATTTGAGGTATTACACAAGTCAGAACAGAATATCAAATCAAATTTATATGACAATAAGAAAGTTCCATCGAAAAGAAAAGTCTAACCAAAGAAGCTTTCCCCTTGATTCCGTCCAAAACATTCCTGCCAAGAGAGAATGGAGAATCAGTGAAACGAGAAAGGGAGAAGAGCAAATGAGAAAACCTCTCTTGTTGAGCTTACTGGTAAACCCTACGTTGAGTCATCGCCATTCCGTTCTGCATAAACCCTGAAAAATCCTGCTGTCTCGTTTAACAAATTCGATTGGAAGTGACTTTCAGACTATATAAAAGGTTACCCGACAATCAAATAAGTATTGTAGTTGTACTAGAATGAATGGTGTATTAATGAAAGCATATCTTATTCTTATATAATAATGATGCTTATTTATGGTATTTATAGTAGATTATTTTGTTTATGAATCGTACTCAATATATATCTTTACTTAAACATTATCAAATTTATCACATCTTTACTTAAACATTGCCAAATTTATCACATATTACTGGAAATGGAAATTGTAGTGAGTTTATCTTATTTTAATACATTAATTCTATCTGGTTGGACAACTTTGGATACCGCATGATTGAATCATTCCGGACTGTCTGGTACATTACTCAAAAAAGATAATTCAATATTCATGTTTGTAGTTAAAATGATATTTACCTTTTTTTTAAATTGTAAATACTGTTTAGTAATTAAGAGTCACAAAATAACCATCAAATTAATATCTTGCAGAAACAAGTTTTCTTTGCTAACGGTTCTAAATTGCACTCAACAACATTAATTAAAGTTTTTGGAGACTGTGACCGCATCCGTTAGATTTCATTGCAACAGACCTTAGAGATTCATAAGGGTGTTTGCGAGGTAGGCATGGTTATCACTTTTTGCTTATTTAATGGAAGCTGTTTGATGATATGTCTCATAGACTTTCGGATCTTGTTTTTCGATGTTACATCTTAACGGAAGTAAGCAATTTTAATGACTATGATGTTTCTTGGCTGCATTTAACTGCTGTTGTATGAAATTTCTGTAGATGTTTGATTTTCTAGCAGAATGTGAACTCTTTATGGTATTGTTTTACCCTTGTGACCAATGGCTGGGCTACTGCCTTAATATACACTTTGTCTATCCTCAGATGAGTATTTTGAAGTATCTGGGGACGTCCAGGCATAAGCTTTTTGCTGCAGGAAAGTATCCTAAAGGTAAATGTAAACTAATTGAACTCGTGTGAACTGAATTTCCTATGATCTGATACTGAAAGCAACTGAGGATGAAGCTGTTATAGTAGTAAACAATTATATGCCTATGTTAGTGAATTGGTTTTTCGTTAGATGAAGATTCTTAAACCCAAAGATCACCATCAACTTATACTTGGATGGAAATGTAGAAAGTTAATGGAATTACCCCTAGAATATTATACATTTTAGTAATGCCGAGATAAATTCTTTCAGCAGTTCTCCCAAACAGATTCACGGTAAGGGTTTCTCGTTTCCCAGATCCATCGATCTGTTTTGGGTTTGTCTCCTTTGGGTTCGTTGTTCGTTCTAGTTCGTCATTCTGTTATGGGTTTGTCTACTCTGGGTCTGTCATTCCGTTCTGGGTATGTCATTCCATTTTGGCTGAAAATTTGAAATGTGTGAAAGTGAGACTGTTATATTATTTAGAGATATTATATCTATTTTTTATATGAAGTTCAGCCTTACAAGTCTGGGGAGTTTGCACGAGTCTATAGACTCTCTCTAAGAACCTTGATTATTGATTATAGGCCTCTATTCTCTTGAAAAGTTTATCGTAAAAGCACAACTGTAATAAAATTTAAATAAAAAAAAAAGTTAAATGTAAGTTCTGATTATGATCCTTTTATTTTTTAAAGAAAAAATATACATAGTTCGAAGAAAATGCAATCAAGCTTTTATACAGAATTTTGAAGCATCCATGTATATCATTACTTGTGTGTGAAAGTAAGAACAATAATTACAGCTCGTTATTTTTGGATAATCAATTAAACCCAGTTACCATATTGTTTTTATTTTCATTGCAGTACTCAGTTTTTCCACTTTCCACACAACTCCAAATTCCTCCGTGGAACTTCACTCACAAGAAGAGGAAGTAGTAATTGCTTTGGGAAGTAATGTAGGTGACAGGCTGCATAACTTTAAGGAAGCCTTGAAATTGATGAAGAACTCAGGCATTAACATCACAAGACATGCTTGCCTATATGAGACAGCGCCGGCATATGTTACTGATCAACCTCGCTTTATCAACTCTGCAGTTAGAGCTGTTACTAAACTTGGTCCACATGAATTATTGTCCACGCTAAAAAGAATTGAGAAGGACTTGGGCCGAACAGATGGTATAAGGTATGGTCCAAGGCCAATTGACTTAGACATTTTATTCTATGGTAAATATAAAATCAGATCTGATATCCTCACTGTACCTCATGAAAGAATTTGGGAAAGGCCGTTTGTTATGGCTCCCTTGATGGATTTATTGGGATCAGCTATTGATAGTGACACAGTTGCTGCCTGGCATTCATTTTCAGGCCATTCTGGTGGACTCTCTGGATTGTGGGAAGATTTAGGCAGTGAGTCCCTTATTGGAGAGGAAGGTATGTACAGGGTAATTCCTGTTGCAAATGGTTTACTTGATTGGTCGCAGAGAACCTCTGTCATGGGGATCCTTAATGTGACTCCGGATAGTTTTAGTGATGGTGGAAATTTCCTGTCTGTGGAGTCTGCTGTTTCTCAGGTTCGGTTAATGATTTCAGAAGGAGCAGATATGATTGATATTGGGGCACAATCTACTCGGCCGATGGCAAGTAGGATCTCTGTTGAAGAAGAATTAGGTAGATTAATACCAATCCTGGAAGCTGTAGTGTCTATGCCCGAGGTTGAAGGAAAGCTCATATCTGTGGATACTTTCTACTCTGAAGTTGCCTTAGAAGCAGTGAGTAACGGGGCTCATCTTATAAATGATGTATCTGCTGGGCAGTTAGATAGTAACATGTTTAAGGTCATGGCAGATCTTGATGTTCCTTATGTTGCAATGCACATGAGGGGGGACCCATCTACAATGCAAAATAGTGAAAACCTGAAGTATGATAATGTCTGTAAAGAAATATCATCAGAATTATACTCACGGGTCAGAGAGGCAGAGATGTCAGGAATACCAGCATGGAGGATTATCATTGACCCTGGCATTGGGTTCTCAAAGAAAACAGAACACAATTTGGAAATCCTCTGGGGACTACCTGATATCAGAAAAGAGATTGGCACAAGAAGTTTGTCCATCTCTCATGCTCCCATGCTAATTGGACCCTCGAGAAAGAGGTTTTTAGGTGAAATTTGCCCTCGTCCTGCAGCCGAGAGGGATCCTGCTACAATCGCTTCTGTCACAGCTGGTATTTTAGGAGGGGCTAATATTGTTAGGGTGCATAATGTCAAAGATAATCTAGATGCAGTGAACGTATGTGATGCAATTCTAAGACAGAAGAGTTCTTACATGAAATCTCGACATTGAATTTGGATTTATGCGAGCTTCAATTTGTTTATTTGCTTCTGTTAAGAAATATACATTAATCATAATTCATAAAGAACGAATTTCGATCCAGTCTCATGGCCCTTGATATAGTACAAAAATGGTTTCAACTTTCTTAATATAATAAAGACCTAATGTTTACACAGTAAAATATTATAACATTTTTAGCTAGACTATGTTTTATTACATTAATAAAATTATTTTATACTTTTCTCTCTTTTCTTCTTACCTCTCTCGTATATTTTGTTATAAAAAATAATGGAATTTGGAATTGTAGTTTAATCTGAGAATTTGGAATTTGGAATATGGTATTAGAATATTTGGATTACAAATATTTCAAATTGCATTATTTAGAATTTGAAATATAATTCTGAATACTTTAATGTAGAAAATCGTTTCAGTTTACAAAACATACAATTCGAAAGATGTTTGACATATTTTAAAAGTAGCGAGGAATTTTTTTCTAGTAATAGAAAAATGTATTTTAGTAAATATATTAGTAGGAGAATAAAGTGCAGGGTAGAAGGAAGAATTGACCCACTAAATATATGTAAGGTTATTTCTTCCTCCACCTTACGGGTTAAATACGCCCAAGAGAAGGAAAATTAAGTGGCTTAAGGATTTTACAAGATTATAATAGAATATTAAAAATAATATTTATAATATTTTGTTTTTATTTTAGTTCCTTCTGTTTGCAAATTAAAATTAATATTTATAATATTTGTGGTTTATATTTTTGTTGGATGATGATATTGTAGGGTCATCATGATCAAGTAACAATAAAAAATATTTCTGATTATGTTTATTTAGGAATCCAAGAGTAAGTAGGGTTTAGTTAGCTTCCTATCAAATAGTGCTTTCAGCAGCTTAATTACTCAGTAGGTCCCCGGAGGACAGCAACCATGGGAGAGATTGATTTAATCTACCATTAAAATTGTAACAAAGATAATCACAAAGCTTTATCTCTGGTTTAGGATTGTGATAGGTATTTTGTTTGCTGTTGCAGTCACCAGAAGACAAATCCCTTATGGGCCATCTTCTCTTTATAAGCCAACTATATCTGTTTTGTGATCTATGAAGTGATTCCTACATCGGCTGATTCTCCCTGCACCCCGTCTAAATAATTTAATTATGCGAAAATAATAAAATGTCGTTAATGAAATTGAAATTAGGTTAAGTGAAATTTGCACCCAATCACAACCCCCAATCTCTTTCATTTTCGCAGCCAACGCAGCAGCCGCCATCGCCACCTTCATTTCTGTTTGCATTTCTCCTCTGAGGCAGCAAAAGCTTCACTTGAACGAGTCCTTCAATGAACACAAACCCAGGAGCGAAGGACATCCATGGTTGTGGTCATTGAAACATCGTTTGTGAGGGAGTTCGACGACGACAGTGAACGAAGCCACCGGAGAAGACAAGGTCAGTTTTAACATGCCCTGTGCGTTTAAGATAGTTTTAGGCGAAAGTGATTTTTGACTTTCGGATATTATTATCCGCAAGTGATTTATGTGTTGCGGATGACTTCGTGTGAAAGGTTTTGTGTATTAATTAATTTCAGATATTAATATTCGTATTTACTGCGGATGAAGGGATCTAGAAGGCTTTTTTGCAGTGGTTTTTTATGATCATTGATGTTTCTACTATCTCTGCCCTTAAAATTTGTGTTATAATATTAGGGCACTTAGTAATATGGTATTTTTTATTTGTTCTTTTATAGTGTTCCATTTTAATTTTTGATTGGATTTATGAATAGTAAGATGGTGAGGACTAGATTTTGGTGGTAGAATTTGTGGTAAGTGTCCTTCATTAGATTTTTTACTCGAACAACTATCATGTTGTGAGTGTAAGAAATCCACATGTTCAAAATAAGAAGGGATTCGCTTAGTTGATCTCATGAATTTGGTAGACGAGTAATCTTTACAGCACCTTTTGTTTTGACCTTAGCATGTGGTGCGTAAATAGATGTCTTCTCTGGAAAGGCAATTTCTTGCAATTTAGTTTGATGTTAACCTTACCTGCAACGTCCAAGTCTTTGAACCGCTTTGCGATCACCTCAAACTCTATGTCAATTGACAACTCAAATGAACATTGTTCAGTTGCAATATCTTCAAAGCTTAATTGAGTCCACATGACATCTACTAATTTAAGTGGTATGCTACCCACACCAAACGAAGCCAATTCACACGCACACGGAAGACCATGAGTACATGTAAGAGTACATTTATACCTTTTATACAATCCCACTAATTTAATCCTATCAAGCTCTTCGACAATAAGGTTCAAAACATATTTTGACACAAAACCTAACAATTTTTTGTAAGCTGTAACCTTAAACCGATGTCCGACCACATGCAGACTCTTTGGGAATGAAGCTTTGATTGCATTATGTTGTAAAATAATCATCTTATTGATTGAATCCCAGCAGAAACATAAATCGCCCATGGTATTCTGAAGAATTCTCTTTAGGCTCTAGTGTGCCGCCTCAACCCTGTTACTTGTTGTGTTTCCTAAGTGCATGACCTTATTTGTCTATGCCTTCACAAATTTTTCTTTGTGTGGACGTAACCATGTAACCATCACATAATCAACAAATATAGGCCATGAAGAACATACAACTTGAAGAGCATTGACACAATCTTCAAAGGCCTCAACAATATCACAATCCACAACAGATCCCCAAGCTTGCATTACTTGATCCCATTCCTCTCTTGGATGCACCAACATTTTACATTTTGCTTTCACAATTTTATCATTGTGAAATCGATAGAGCAAATTATAAGTTTAAGGAAACACGATTCTAATTGCATTCATTAAGGAAGCATCTCTATCACATACCACCACCCTAGGGTATGAATCAACTCTCAAAAACAACCCTTTAAGTTTGTCAAGGGCCCATAAAAAATTATTTTCCTTTTCTACTGCTAGTAAACAAAATGCAACGGAAAAAGTTAAACCAGTTGATGTAATCCCAACAACCTCAAGTAACGACATCCTGTACTTGTTCATTTTGTACGTATTATCCATCAATATGAAAATATTAAATGAGTTCACTAGCTTTACTGAATCTGGGTGTGTCCAAAATATATCTTGCACAACATTTGACACATCTTCACACCTACACCAATGCACGTACATGTTTTGCTCCAGTAACAACATGAACTGTTGCATTTTTGTTTTGTGACATCGTTGTGGTCTTTTGGTGAACACTCATTGCATTATAAACTTGCTTTATCGTTGTGACATTCTTCTCATTTCTCTCTTTCATGGTTAGTAAAATATTTACTGGCTTCATTGAAGTTTTAGTCATATCCTCAACCATAACCTTTTCCTCTACATTTAACCTTCCATCATACGGATGACCCACCATTGTCTCTGCCAAATCATGATTGTGAGAACCACAAATTAATTCAATCATCCACCATTGACCACCTTTGACTGGTTTGCCTCGCAATCTGAAATGACACTCACACTCCCTACTTCCCGTTCGACTGATATCTAAGTATTTTTTATATCGTCTGTATTTACCTCCTCTCTCAGAACCTAATAATACGTAGGTCATCCTTCCTCATTGCCCCGTCCATGTATCCGACCTTAATATAGCAATAACAAACTCATAACCATAGCCAACACTTCTCGCCCACTCTAACAGCTCATCTCGATCACGAAATACCTACAATAACATATGCCAAATTTTAAAATCATTCATAAAAATAACATTCACAAGCCTAACATTTACCATACCTCATTTGTAGTAAATGCCTCACTACACTCATGTGCCCTATGTTCATTATCTAACCCATTATAAGTTATTGACTGCTCCATATCAACATCATCTAATTCATCCCACACATCAATCTCCCCTGAAATTCCCATGTATGAGTCCGTTGTATCCATTGACAAGCTGGAAAAAAAATATCACTTAGCTTCTGGATATATAAATCCATAACTCAAAAAATATTCTTCCACATCCCCAAATCCGAAACACATTTAACTATTCCGGATATGTACATCCAGATGCAGAACCGTACTCCGGATAATCATATCCTTAAGTCATTTTTCTACTACAGACATGGGTGTCCGGAAGCTTCAACTGCAAATGTTAATTGCTTACGGATTTCTATATCTGGAGTGACTAATAATGAATTTCGAACACTTGCATCCGTAAGGTAATAACCAGGCTTCTGGATAACGATAATTAGGACCACCTTAGCTCAAACAAAATGCGAAAAACCAGTTTAAATATGTTCTTACCTCACAACAATGTCAATCGGACCTCAGAGTGAAAACGTCCCTCCATAACCACACTAAAAGCACCTCCTCTACAGCTCAAACCATCACAAAAATAAATCAAGTTTCTCTGCACCTTACCCTAGACCGTTTTTCAAAATAAAAAAATAAAAGGACATAATAAGATTTTAAAAATTTTGTCGGCGCCAGTGGAGGAAGCAACTGCCTTCTACATCTTATGAAGATCACTCACAGCAATCCTTACATTTACGGTAATATTAACTAAACAAAAAAAAAATCTTTAACAACTAAAAAATTAAAAGACATACACTTCACAAACCATTATAATATTATAATAATAATTTAAATTAAAAAAAATAAAAATATTTATTTATTACAATGTGAAGTATATGTTTTATACGGTGTAAATATATCAGAAAAAAAAATTGACTTTACATATATTTAAACTCTGTCTATAACATCGATAACTAATAATCTTCTTTATTATTATTATTATTATTAACTTAAAAAGTATTATTTATTATTTATAAATTTTTACTTAAATTCACTAATTATAAGAGATGATTATTATTATTATTTATCTTCAATAATTATTAAGATTTGAAGCTAATATATATATAGATTGATATATTTTCCTATAAACATGTGATCCAATCACGACAAAATTGATTCGTAAATTCTCAAAGTGCAACCAAAACCAACAGTAAAAACCTAATAAAAAACTGAAAACAATCATTCAAGATATAAAGTATTAACAAATACTACCAATCTCAAAAACACAAGCAGAAATAATCCTTTTGTCTACCAGAATTTCAAATATTAATTTAAAATGAATTAGATTAATTTTTATTAAGTGAGTAGTAAATCTGGATAAATCAGATATTCATTGTCAGCCAAACTTTAAAGTAACACTCTATTGGTTCAAAGACAAACTAATTTTAAAAATATTAGAATATATTAGTTTTGAAGAATGCTTATAAAAGAATATGTATAAAAACAAAATTATGAAACGAACCTGCCTTTACATATTTACCTTTATAACAAAAGAAAGGTTATTTATTTTTTATAAAAACTTAAAACGTTAATGTAAAATTTTAATTTACAAAGTGAAATGGGTTAGTCTAGACATAACTGTTTACCTTCATTCAAGCAAAATATTCAAAAAATTTCATGTATAAACATTCAAACAAAGTTCTGTAGAATGCGATTCCATAAGTTATTTGGACAGTTCATGCTAACAGAATCTTCATCAGAGGTCTTGAATAAAGAAGAAAAACATAAAAAACATATAATTTTGGTGAAACATGACATTAAAATTAACTCATCAAGATTTTTTTTTTCTGTGCTCACAACATCAAATAGTAAACTAAATTCAACTAGCTAACTTCATATGTAACTATGATAATTATAAAGAAGTGACATTCAAGGTAGCAATGTAACATTAAACTATTTCACTTGGACAATAATAAGAAATGAGTGTAAAAAAGATGTCTGTAACAACATAAATAGCAATTCTTTGAAGAACATTAATATTGTCTGAATGTAAGATTGAGTCGACCAGGAGAAAGATTAGAATCTCTCAACAATTGTTTTGGAGCTGACTTTGGTAAAACTGATGGCACACCATGGAAAACATGTCGAGATTCACCACCAAATATCAACACATCTCCAGAATCTAGAATTACAGCCTCTGCCTCCTCTTCATTCCTCTCATCCCCATAAAGAAAATCTGCAGAATCACCAATAGAGAAGGACACAACAGGCAACCCTTTTCGAAGACTTTCTTTGCTTTCATCACGATCCTGCATTAAGCAGTTTCATGTTAGATGCATGAGGGAGTTTGTCTATACTATAACATAAAACAACTAACATAAAAATGTAAAGCTTAATGCTTTATAGTATTTAGCAGTGTGAAAATAGACCAATAAGACAATTCAGACTAGATTTGACTAGAACAACCAAAAATCATATCAATAATCCAAAAACTTATTCAGAAAAGTTACTATTAGCACAAGTGAAAAATAGAAATGTAAGAGTAAGTCAATAAATAACAATGTATTTCATCAGTTTCCACAATGAGAAGCAAATCAAAGTAGTGTAGGAAGTTAGGTGCTAACTTGATGAAGACCAAGCTTTCCATAGTTTGTATAAAAATTTACTATGCAGATGTCAGGAGTCATTGAAGGAAGAACATCGTTCACATCATGAACTCTATATTCCTCTTTAGTTAGAGATTGAGCTTTTTGGATTGATCGTGCTACTAGTTCACTGAATTGATTGGGAATACTTGGTGGGGTGCTATCATCAAATGCTCGTTTGGTTCCATATTTATAGGTCTGAGGATCCCAATCCATACCAAGACACATCATCTTTAATCGAAGTTTTGCTCCATTTGCATATCCTGGTTGATAGAATCCTCCAGGGCCTAGACCAAGTTTCCGACAAACTTTCACTATCCCCACCTAAAAATGTTACAGTAAATTAATTAAAGTTACAAGATATGATTAACAACTTTTCAGCAAATGGTAATAAAATTACATTGCAACATAATGAATACATGGGAAACTTTTATGAATGAAATGCATTATGCAACAATCCAACAAAAGATAGTAGAACAAATTAGTTGCATGTTATGCATCATATTAAACACAATTAGCTGATTTCCAAAAATATGTCTCTTCTTATTGTCCTATTTGTTGCTGTCAAAGTAGTCAACCTCTTCCTACTCTCGAAATCAGATAAAGTTTGATCAAACTGTGCAATTGGTGTCCAAGAAAACAGTGTGTGTGATGCACCAAGCACTGTAACTGCAGTTAAAGTTGAGAAACAAAATACAATTGATTTAAAAATCAGTAATTTGATCTATTGAATCAAAAGTTTATACTAGCAAAGTCAGTTTAATGTGTTTATCTTATTGATTCAAGAATTTAACATGTTAAACCATCTTCTCTGCCTAAAATAGTAATAGTAATAATGACAAGAGTCTTATTTAACACAATGGTTGCTGCAAAATAATTTTTGTTATAAATTGAAATTTCTACTTATTCTATGTTAAAAGGAATTAGAAAACAGTATCCTACATGCTGAAGCAAGTGAAAATGAAGTACCTGATCATCATGGCTTATGAAATTTTTCAAGAGAACCATCCCAGGCCTCAACACAAACCCTTCTGTCTTTTCCTCCTGCATCTCAAATCTACCTTCCTTGTTTTCTCCAGGCAAAGTAGCTCCTATTAAAACATGATTTCTTCTTCCATGAGTGCAAATGTCATATGGTCTGAACTGTAGCTTGTTAACTGAAGAATTCAACTTGGGAGCACCAACTGCAGCGTAGTTTGAATTGGTGTTACTATTATGAGGTCTATTAAAAGAATCAGGTTTCTTCCACCAATATTTACTACTTTGAAGTGATTCATCTTGGGGAGTTGACAAGTTAGTCTCGGAAACTTTGTTTGGAAGTGGTAACTTAGAAATTTCAAAATTGGAGCTTGGTACACTGTATTTTTCTCCACTGAAGGCAGATTCTAAATGAACTCGAGTTTTCCTCTTGGAATTTCTTGGGTTAAAAACATTAGTGGCGTTCCTTGACGAGGAAATTGAATGATTAGAATTAGACATTGACTCAGGGTGTTGTTTGTCACCAATTGAATTGCAACTAGGTGACTTTTTAGATAGCAATACTGGAATACTACCAATCATGATACATTTATCAGTGTCATGATCAGCCACAACCTGCAATCATCAAAATCATGGAAATCAAAAACAGAAAATGGTTATTGTTAAAAAGAATGTAATCTCAAATACAGAAGAGAAAGCCTAATACTACAACTTTTATTGAATCCCACAAACCTACAAAGCCAAATCATAAAACTATTGAATCATACATGGTCTTTGCGAACAGCAGAGTCAGGAACAGCAGAGTCTGCAACAGGTGGTGAAGACTTGGTAGTAGATTTGAACATTTTTCCCATCTTGTTGGAACCCAAAATGATGAATGATATTTGGAGAAAGAAGTGGTGGCAGATTGGTGACAGAGGAGGAGGTAGAGAGTGAAAGAGTAACTTAAAAGGAATGGGGTGTGAAACAAGCATGGATGCTAATTAAAACAACAAGTCATAAAACACCTTTGGTTTTGATTCCTATGAGATCTTGATACACCCAATAATATGTGATAGTGAGTTAATTGAGATTGTAAATACCAATAGTTTTTTTGGGAAAATATAAGGTTAGTAACATACACCTTAGATAAATTTGTATTCTAATTAATAGTGTGTTTCCTCACAGGAATTGAGGAAGTGGACATTGAAATAAGGAACTTATCGACTTTGGTTTGATGGTGATGATTCAAATGAATTGCAGTTACACCTCTTGATTACACACTTCCACTATAACCTTTCAATCCAAGAGCACTTCAAAACTAAAAACAATTTAAAGTTTGAGTTCGTTCACTCTTCTAATCCTTTTCAATTAATTTATCAGTATAATTCATTGAGTTTATTTCCTACCAAGAGAGTGCAATTTATTAGATAATTTAATTTATCAATATTGGTTGTTTTAAAATCTTTGTATTGAATATTTAAATTTATCTTGGGGGAAAAGTTTGAATGCTAAGTGTGATACTATATTTTGCAAAATCTAAGTAACTCTTCAGTCACCCTACACGTTATGTGATGTTGTGTTTACTTATAATTCAAGGAGTTAGGAAAATAAATGATCTTTTTTTTTTGTTTCCAAGAAGCACACTTATTCTGAATTTATGTTCATTAAAATAATATTCAATAGTTTTACATTTTTGTGCATTTCAGTATAGTGTATATCTACCCTGTCACTAAAAAACATATCAAATTCAAAGTTAAAGATTCAATATTGAAAGTTATGATGATTTAAAATTTTCAACCTGTACAAAATTGGCACAATTTTCAAATGTACGTTAGATTATTCATATTCATCATAGATATCTGTGTATAATGTTATTTTATATTTATGATATATGTTAATATGGCTTAATTCATTCAAACTAGACTATAATTAAATTCAATAATTCTTTTAAATCATTATATAATTTAACTTATTTCTTTCATACCGTTTGGTTAAATTTTATAATAGTTTGATTAGTATATTTTGTCCACAATGAGATGAAAGAAGATTTACAATTTTATACTAATATGCATTTTAAGTTATAAATATAGAAATTAAGTTATCATTGATCAACTAGCTTATAAATTAATTTTGTCAAATATACCATCAATTAGTTGACAATATAAATATTATATTATTGTATAAAAATTTATATCAGTAAATTTTATTTGATTATATTTGTCTTTTATCTTCCATGTGTTTTTAAATATTGTATTAGTAATGTCATTGGGATGGAAGCGTAGGAGATGTACATGTGCATATTTATACTATATAATGTTCTTATTGTATTAAAACTTATATGTTATAGCAATTTCTAGACATATTAATTTTTTTCTAATGTTTTTTCAATTACATGTTTATTTATACAAATTTGTTTATTGTTTTTAATTCAAATTTTGTGAGATTGTTTACTTCCTATTTTTTTTTCTTACTATAATATTAACATATTTACTTTAAATTTCAGCTAATCATATCACAATATTATTATATCAAATTTAAACATAAATGATGTAACCCTTTCTATCATATGAAATTCAAATTAAATTTCTGATTTATAATTATCTTTATTAATTTATTATTTTAAATATGAATTACTTTTAAATTCAAATTTATTTGCATAATATTTTAAAATATAAAGGTTAAAATCTAAAGAATTAATATATATATATATACTCACATTACGGAAAAAAAAACGACTGTGTATATTAAAATCAAATTATAAATGAGTTAAAAGGTTACTTATATTATATTTTGTTATCTTGTTTATTCATAACGGTGTGTTTTGATACTATTTTTTAAATCAAATAACAAAACATATTAGACGTGATTCTATATAAATATAAAGGTTATGAATATAATTTAGTCATATTTTATACTCAATACATAATTTTTCCAAGAAACAAACTATCTCTATATTTTATTCTTAAATATTTAGTGCAAATTATTATTATTATTATTGATAGTTTCAAGTACCTATCAGTCTAATTTTAAAAAAAAATTGTATAAATTAAAATAATATTATTTTCATTTGAAGTTATGAGGATTTTCAAATTAGTCTGCATCATTTTTTTTAGAAAAGTAATTAGAAAATTATACAATAACTTGAGAATATGATTTTAAGAATAATGTACTTATTAAAAAATTAAATTTTTATAATTAATTATAAAAAAAAAGAAAAATAAAGAGAGTAAAATAGTAGGTATTAAGTATTTGTATAAATTTATTAAATTATCAAAATATAATTATATTTTTTAGAAATTTTTCCTTTTTTACAAACATTCTTATTGATGGAAAAAAATGCATGTGAAAGCAACACACAATCACAAATCAACTGCAGAAATAAACAACACAAGATTTAACGTGTTTCGGTCGCCAACTGCAACCTACATCCACATGGGCAAGCAACTATTAGGTTTTATTTCTATTTCTGTCTGTTGCACCCCAATTACAAGTACAATGATCTCTTTAAATAGAAATTATAAAGGGGACACAATGATTAAGCTCACTCACTAAATGGTTAGTCAGCCCAACCAATTGGTCATGGCTTCATACCCAACAATCTCCCACTTGAAGTCACGAAACAATGTTCACATGCGCTTCAACTGTGTACATGTACTTCTGAAATCTGTCGACGAAACTCATTATTCCACCTCTAGTTGTCACCTGCCTTCTTAATCATCTTGAAGAATTCTTTGAAACTCCCATGAGTTTCAACACGTTTGTCATGACTGAAACTGCCATTGACCCATCCTTTATTCCTACCGGTTACCACTTACATGAATTGTTGGATCCTAGAAGCCTAAGAACAAACATACTCCATACTCAATAATAAATTTTCTAGAGATGTTTCAACAGCTGGAATACTGGTTCTCCTAACCCACTGTCTTCTAGGAACCTCAGTTGAAGCACGACCCGCGCTCCCACTGCCATAAGTACCTCTGACTGGTCTACCTGAACCTTTCCATGCTTGTTCATCCTGAATCTGACATGTGGCTCTGAGTTTCTCTCTTGTAAAGATAACCCTCTTCTGCCCACGAGATTCTGTGAACTAGACTTTGTTTATCTTCTGAACTGGGATGGTCACTCTCTCAAACGATAATTCGACCATTTACAACGAACCTCTTTTTCTTCCACGGGTCATGACAAGATTTCCTTTGACGACCTTCCACTGCTGATTTCCGAACTTCACTTCATGTCTCTGTTCGTCCAACTGCCTAACAGAAATCAAACTTTTTGTCAAGCTTGGAACAACTCTGACATCCTTTAAAGTCCAAAAACTAACTGGTGTCTTAAACATTATGTCACCCATGCTCGTAACATCAAGAGTTTTGTTATCTACTAGTCTTACCTTTCCAAAGTCTCCAATAATTAGATTCTGCAATGTTTCGCTGTTGTGGGTAGCATGAAATGAATCACCAAATCCATGACCCAGGAATTCACACTACTATTCGCGCAACAGACTAAGAGGTCCTCGTCCGCGGAGTCTTCTGCAATGTTGACTTATTTATCATTTGGGCATTGATTCCTGAAATGCCCCACCTCCTTGCAATTCCAACATGTTACACTTGAGCAATCCCAAGTCTTTGACTCACTTCTTCTTTTGTTCTTGCTCCCACTATCTCTGATATTTTTCTTACCTCTGATGACATATAGCGATTCACTAGATAATTCCCCAAAACTACTTCTTCGGACATCCTCGCCAAGAATGAGATCACGAATCTTCTCAAAAGTGAATCCATCGGATCCCGCTGAATTGGTAACTGTTGTAACCTTTCCGGACCAACTGTCAAGCAAAGACGATAACAGTAGTAAAACTTGAACTTCATCATCGAACTTAATGCCCACTAACGTAAATCTGACTAAGATCAAATTCATTTTATTGATGTGCTCAGTAACTGAACTGTCTTCATTCATCCTTGTGTTTACCAATTCTCTAATCAGAAACACCTTGTCTTCCTTCATCCTTGTGTTTACCAATTCTCTAATCAAAAACACCTTGTTTGCAGCAGATGGCTTCTCGTACATGTTAAACAATGCTTCCATGATACCTTTTGTTGTCTTCTCCTTCAGAATGTTGAACACAACATTCTTGGTCAAAGAGAGTCGAATAATGGACATAGCCTTTTGATACAAACCTACCCACTCTGCATCAGACATCTTTTTTGACTTGTCACCCAAAACCAGGTCCAAATCTTTCTGAACTAGCAAATCCTCAATTTGCATTTTCCACCAACTGAGATCTATACCATCGAATTTTTCAATTCGGAACTTTCCGACTTCTGCCATCTGAAACGATTAGTCGAGATACTTGGTACAACTAATTTCAGATCTTGGCAATCTTTTTTTTTTTAAATGAAGAACACAAAAATTGCACCACCCAAAATCACTCACCAACAGACCTGGTCGCATTCCCCATTGCACTGGCGCTTCACACCACCACCGTCGTTGGTCACTGTTGTCGCACTGCACTTTGTGTCGTCTTAGACCAACATGTTGAAGATGGATGAAGCCTCTTCTCTACCTAGTGTTAGTATGTGTTTGATGTAGAAAAATAGCTGGTTTGTTGTAATGTTTGTAATAGGTTTAGTTGATCTTGTATGTAGGCTTGTATTTGTGTAAGGTTGCCTTTTGCTACATGATCTATCCTAGATGCCTAACCAAGCCTAGATCAAGCACATGATGCGGTTAAATGGTTTTTGAAAAGTTTTTAAAGTGCTCTTAAAAGTTTTAAATCAGTACACAAATAAATATGTTTTATGGAGAAAGAATCGATTTATTTCTTCTCTGTTAAAAGGCTTTTCTAAAGTTCTGATAAAACACCACAGGTAAAGCTTAGTTAGTTATTTCCGTTAAAGCTGAGCTGGCCTATTTGCTATCTTTTAATTTGTTTCACTGTGAAAGAATCGGTTTGCTCTTTGGTCAGTTGAAAGGTTTTTCACAAGTTAGTTAGGGCACCAAAGGTACAACTCAGACAGTTATTTCAGTTAGCTGAGTTGGCGGTTTTCACAAAATAAATCTGTTAAGTTCAAAAATGAATTTGTTGTTTTCATAAATGTTTTTCAACTGTTTTTTTGAAAAGAAGTTAGAAATTGTTTTCTATATAAAGAAAAGTCTCTCTCACATGAAAAGGAGCTGAGCAATTACGTTTTTGACAGAGATCAAACATTTTCCATGTGAGAAGAAGGATCAAAAGATTTTTGAAAGGTTTTCCAAAGAGATTTTCAAGTGTGCTTGTTCTAGGAAACCTTTGATCTTGGTGAAGGTGCTGATGCAGTTCTGCAGCAAATTGAACTACTGGTTTTGAGTTCTTGCATCTTCTTTTCAGGTGTAATCTTTCCTTTATTCTGGTTTGTAAAGGTGTATGTGTTAGTCACTCCTTGATAGGGTTTCTTGGAGTGCAAGGTGTGTTGAAATAGGGTTTTTCAGCATTGATTGTGTTGTTCTTGTAGTGTTCAAGAACTGCTGTGTTTGTAAGTAATTGGTACTGTTTTTAGTGGATTCAACCTTGGGGTAAGGTGAGACTGGACGTAGCTCTGTATGAGTGAACCAGTATAAATACTTGTGTGCCTTTTCTTTTCATCCCTACACTCACTTCTGGTTTTGCTTAATTCTGTCAAGAACTAAATCTGTTCTTTTGAAATTGAATCTGTTAATTCTGAGTTTAAGTAAAAACTGTTCTTCCTGATTTTTTAAAGCTTTCTAATCACAAACAAGACAGTTGTATATGATGGTTTAAGTGATCTGTGAACAAACAATCTATTCATTAAAATATGAGAAAGAACCATTCTCCTTAGAACCTTGTGTTGAGTAAATTTGTTTGGTTTCTAAGCATAACTGTATCCTTCATCCTCATAATATTCAGCTGATTTGACTCTGTTGTAATTCTCTGTTAATCACAATTCTACATTGAACAAATTCAAATTGTGCTAGACTGCTCTGAAGAATCAATCTGTTTCATGTAAAAACAATTTGTTCTTTTTGCCTCTGGTATACTGAAAATTGTGTGTTCCTGCGAAAATTTTATAAGCTCAATTCACCCCTCCCCTCTTGAACTTAGACACTAATAGACCCAACACAACACACCTCCAGAATGCACAACCCTAGCTTTGGAACGTCACTGCTGCCCTTGCGAAACCCTAGCTTTGGGACGCCGATATCGCCCCTACGAAACCCTAGCTTTGGGATGCCACTGCCGCCCCTGCGAATCCCTAGCTTTGGGACGCCGCAATTTTCACGTTGCGTCGATTAATTTCTACTTATCGAATCTCTAATGTGTAAACGAACCAAACTCTGATGCCACTTGATGGGAAAAAATGCACGCGGAAGCAACACACACAATCACGAATCAACTGCAAAAAAATAACACAACATAGGATTTAACATGGTTCGTCGCCAACTGCAACATACATCCACACGGGTAACTATTAGGTTTTATTTTTGTCCTGTTGCACCCCAATTACAAGTATGATGATCTCTTTAAATAAAAATGATAAAGGAGATGTTACGAAGTGGACTTTAAGCCTAACTCAACCCCATAAAACCGGCTCATAGGGTTGAGGTTTGCACCCACTTATATACAATGAAAGGATCTAATCTCTAGTCGATGTGGGATCTCCAACACACCCCCCTCACGCCGAGACTGCCAACTCGTGCGTGGGACTATATATTATGGGTGGTCCGATAGTGGCCCGGTAGCGGGTGGCACGATAGGCCCAACAAATACTCGCTAGAATAGGCTCGAAATGGCTTTGATACCATGTTACGAAGTGGACTTTAAGCCTAACTCAACCCCATAAAACCGGCTTATAGGGTTGAGGTTTGCACCCACTTATATACAATGAAAGGCTCTAATCTCTAGTCGATGTGGGATCTCCAACACACCCCCCTCACGCCGAGACTGCCAACTCGTGCGTGGGACTATATATTATGGGTGGTCCGATAGCGGCCCGATAGCGGGTGGCACGATAGGCCCAACAAATACTCGCTAGGATAGGCTCGAAATGGCTCTGATACCATATTACGAAAGAGTGGACTTTAAGCCTAACTCAACCCTATAAAACCGGCTCATGAGGTTGAGGTTTGCACCCACTTATATACAATGAAAGGCTCTAATCTCTAGTCGATGTGGGATCTCCAACACACCCCCCTCACGCCGAGACTGCCAACTCGTGCGTGGGACTATATATTATGGGTGGTCCGATAGCGGCCTGATAGCGGGTGGCACGATAGGCCCAACAAATACTCGCTAGGATAGGCTCGAAATGGCTCTGATACCATATTACGAAAGAGTGGACTTTAAGCCTAACTCAACCCCATAAAACCGGCTCATGAGGTTGAGGTTTGCACCCACTTATATACAATGAAAGGCTCTAATCTCTAGTCGATGTGGGATCTCCAACAGGAGACACAATGATTAAGTTCACTCACTAAACATGGTATTTAATCAACCCAACTCAATTGATCTTGGCTTCATACCCAACACTTATATGATGATAAAGAACAAGATAGCTGAATTTTGTTGTCTTCAAAGACAACAAATTATTTGTATATGGTTGTGGGTTTCTTCATGCCTTTCTTTGAAATGTTTGGTTTATCTTTTAGATAGTAAAATTTAAAAATATATTGTGAATTGTTTATACCTATGATTTTTTTTTTTTATAAAGTTTTCGTGTTAGGCATCACTATGCAACTTGACATCTCAGCTAAGCTGACACCTCAAGTAACAACAATCATTTGCCATCACATGAAAAAAAAATTACTAAAAAAAGAAAAAAGAAAGAAAATACAAAAATATGGGGGGACTAGACCAAAACCCATATGTTAACACAAACGATACATAGGTAGATTATACCTATTCATAAAGAATTCTAAGAACAGACTAGCTGGGAGTCTATTATACCAATGAAATGATTCTCTATGAATAAATCCTAAATTAGCCAACTTATCTGCACACGCATTCCCTTCACGAAAAATATGAGTTACCCTAAACCTGATTGTCCCACAAAAATTAAGACAAGTATTCCATCGATTCTGAAGCATCCACGGAACATTAGTCCTAGCAGTAAACGCAGCACAAACCAAGGCAGAATCACATTCAAGCCAGCAACCAAAGCAGTTTGAACTTCAAGAAACGCTGAAAAAGCACCAATAAATTCTCCCATACTCCCACGAAAAATACCTCCACAAGTAGCAAGACCAGGATACCCTCTAGCAGCCCCATCAGTATTAATTTTGACCCAGCCTGGTGAAGGAAATTCCCATCTAATAGGAAGAGGACGAAGAACTTTACCACTACGAGTCTTAATACCGAAAAACTTAATCACATTGAAGTCCAACATATCATTCTTCATTGAAGCTTTAGACGAATTTCCCACTAGACAAGTTAAATCTTTAATTATCAAAATAGCCTTAGAAACCCCAATCTTATCCTGAAATCTAGCATAATTCCTCATACGTCATATCATCCATATAGAAAAGGTTATCACCGCAAGCTTAATCAATTTAACCAAAGGACTACCATCACTCTTAATAAAAGAAAGTAGATCATCCTTATTAGAGAAATGAGAAGTAAGAAAAATTTGTCGTACCCAACTCCAAATATGCAATGCGTTAGAACATTCAAAAAATAGATGTTGAATAGATTCCTCTTGCTTTTCACAAAGCGAACACATAGAACATATATGCAAACCCTTATTTTGAATATGTTGATCTGTAGGAAGTCGCCCATGAAAAATTTTCCAGAGTACTAGAGTTTTGGAAGGCGGAATAGATGAAGACCAAATGAATTTACCCCAACCACCTGGAACTCCTGGTTCCAAGAAAAAAGTCCTAGCCGATTTAAGAGTGAAACGACCAGACTCATTTAGAATCCAATTAGGAATATCCTGTTCCTCTCTAATTATTATATGATTAAAAAAATGAGGCATCTGCTGTAAAGAGAAGGAAATATTCCAATCACAACCTGTCCAAAATTGAGAGACTGTATCCAGAATGTTAACACCATCAGATAACCCTGCAATATTTGCTAAAGAAGTAGTAGAGCACCATTTATCATTCCAGAAATTAATAAAAGAACCTGTACCAACAGTCCAAGAAGTATAGTCAAGTATGGTAGAATAAAATTGCTTAATTCCAGGCTAGAGAGAGGAAGATCTATAAACCGTTCTAAATTCATATTTTGATTTAAGAACCCTGACTTTCAAGAGTAAAGACCAAGGTTTGTCGCTATAAGCAAAGTTCCAAGCAAGCTTAAGAAGATATGCATTATTTTCATGATGAAGATTAATAATATTCAAGCCTCCATCCTCAAGAGGTGAACAAATTTTCCCCCAATTAACGGTAGCAATACCTTTTTTCAGAATATCACCAGTCCAAATAAAATTCCGACACCACTGCTCAACTTGCTTAATAAGTGAAACAGGCCACTTATACATATTAAAACTATAAGCTAGAGATCCAGTAATCACTGTATTGACCAGCTGAATTCGACCCATCATGCTAAGAGATTTACCTTTCCAAGATGCTAGCTTCAATTTAACTTTATCAGCCAAAGGTTGAAGAAACCGACACTTTGGAGCACCAACAAAGATAGGCACTCCTAAATAATTGAAAGGCAAACAACCATGACTACAGGAAAGAATATTTTGAATTTTGGTGGCAAATCTTGGAGAATTATCCATGGTGAAGAAACTACTTTTAGAGTTATTAATATATTGACCAGAAAAATCACCATATGTTTTAAGAAAAGAACTCAAATTTCTAAGAGACTTAATATCCCCCCTACAAAAAATAAATATGTCATCAGCATACAAAATATGAGAGGGAATGAGATAACCTTGCGGACTGGCCATATTTAGAATCTTCTTATCATTCACAAGCTTAGAGAGACCTCTACTAAGAACTTCCTCTGCAAGACAGAAAAGTAAAGGAGACAATGGATCACCTTGTCTTACCCCTCGACTGCAAGGAAAAAAACCCACCAAACTACCACTTATTCTTATAGAAAGCATAGCTGAACGGAGAATTGTACTAATCCAACCGACAAATGAGGGGTGAAAACCAAAGCGTTTTAAAACTAATAATAAGAACTTCCTACTCAGAGTGTCAAAAGCTTTATGAATATCAACTTTGTAAGCCACATTACCTCCTCTAACCTTTATAGAAAGCATGTTAATAGCTTCAGAAGCAATACCAATGCAATCCTGAATCTGTCTACCCTGCACAAATCCATATTGATTAGGAGAAATGATTCTAGCAGCCACAAGTGCAAGCCTATCCGCCAGTATCTTGGAAATAATCTTAAACTTGAAATTAGCAACAGCAATTGGCCTGTAATCTTTAATGGAATCAGCACCCTGAACCTTTGGAATAAGAGATACCACATTACTGTTCATTCCAGGAAGAACCCAGTTTTGTTTAAAAAACTGTTGAACAGCATTGCAAACATCTGTCCCAATAATTTCCCAGTAAGAATGATAGAAAACACCACCAAAACCATCAGGACCAGGAGCACTATTACCGTTAAGATTAAAGACAACATTTTTAATTTCAGAAAAATCTGGACATTTAATCAACATCATATTCTCCTCAGAGGAAACCATCGCAGGAATATAAGTACCAATAAAATCTTCCATATTATCAGTATCCAGAACATTAGAAATAGACTCAGCATAAAGATTTTTATAAAAGTCCAAAATATGATCCTCAATGATTTTAGGATCCTCCGTAACCTCATTATCAATCCGTAGACGATGAATCCCACTAGAATTATTTCTCCTTTTGACCACCGCATGGAAAAAGCAGTATTTCGATCTCCATCCTTGAACCATGACATCCTAGCCCTTTCTTTCCAAAACAAATATTGACAGTGAAGAGCATGATCAAGCTCCTCCTTAGCAATCTTTTCTTGACAGAGAAGTCCATCACTATCAGACAAACTAGCAGTCTCTAAGCTCTTTTGAATACCAAGAAGGATGCCCTGCTTAAGAAGAACTCCATTATGAACATTACCAAAAGAATTTTTATTCCAGTCTCGGAGCTCAAGTTTCAACCTTTTTAACTTATGTTGTAAGATAAACATAGGACAACCAACAACCTGATTAGCCCAAGAATCATGAATAAGCTTTAGACACGAAGTGTCCTGAAGCCACATCGAAAAGAAACGAAAATTGCTAACCTTCCGCAAAGAATTACTAGCAAGACTAGCAAGAATAGGGGAATGATCAGAACAATTTTTAACAAGAACCTGATAAGTACAAGATTCCCATTCATCCAGACACACTCCATTACATAAAGCCCTATCCAGTCTTCTGTGAATTCTATGCAACCCTCTCCTTCCGTTACACCAAGTATAACAAGATCCAGTAAAAGGCATACAAGAAAGATTATTAGTATTAATCCAGTCCAGGAATTCATTACAAGAAATCTGATTAGGAGCCACCCCCCCTTTACAGTCATCCGCCGAGAGCACAACATTAAAATCTCCCAGAATACACCAAGGCCCTGTGAAGAAACTAAGATCCCTCCATAAAAATCGTCTAGACAAGTATGTGTTACCACCATAAACACCTGCAAAGCTAAAACTTTTATCCTGCAGACGACAAGTTACAGAGATAAATTGATCATTAACCAAGAAATTTTGGACAAGATTAGGAACCGACAAACACCAAAGCTTAGCAACTTTATTAACAATAGGAGACGTAGCCACCAAATGCATATTAACAGATTTGAAAAGGACGTCGAAAACATTAGTGTACGGCATCATGGGTTCAGCAAGAAAAACCAGGAGAGGTTTATGTAGGTTAAGTAAACTAAGCAACATCTCCACAGTTTTGTGGTTTCCCAATCCTCTAACATTCCAAAAAAATGAAGAGACCTTCATTGCGACGTTGTAGAGAGAACTGCCTTAGCAGTTTTCCTGGATTTACCAGTCCCCTTAGGTGGTCTCCCTGGTTTTCTTTTAGTGCGAACTGTTTCCTCCCCATTATCACTGTCATCCTCCTCCATGTCATTAGAGTCAGCCCAAAATTTTGAAACAACCTGATTTTCAATATGATCAGAATTAATTCCAACAATGGTAGACGGAATAGTTGACGCTCCAATAAGAGAATCACCTCCCACATCTGTAGTTTCCAAACCATCAAGAGCAGAAAAGTGATTTTGAAGGACCAACGATATTGCTTTAACATCCCCAAGATATTTAGCCTTCCGAGGGGAGGTATGAGGCGACTGAGATGGTACAGTCACAATAGCAGAGACCTCCACATTAGGAACTGGTGCATTAGTATCCGCATGTGATTTAACCCTCCGAGGAGAGGTAGTACGCAACGGAGATGGTACAATCACAGGAACAGATATCTCCACATGATGATCATCAATAAAAGTTGTTGAATTTGAATCTGAGTCCTTAGCTTGCATAACAGCAAGTGAATCCAAAGTGGGAGTGGACAACCCCTGCTTGGGTGAGGACCTATCATGATCTGAAGCATCCTCAAGAGGAGGCATATCTGCAAAATCATCCTCCACTCCACCTGTTTCATCAACTTTCAACTTATCAATGAGGCCTTCCACGAGTTTTGTCTCCGGATCTTTTTTTCTATATTCTTTACGTTGCTTAGGAATCCTCCCTTGGTCCCGTTCATCAGAAGATGCCTTCTGAGAAGGTTTATGTTGAGGCCCAAGAACACGACCCTGGTCATGGATCGCCCGACACTGAGCAAGCTCGTGCCCAATCATCTTACAATGAGAGCAAAATGGAGGGAGCCATTCATATTCCACACCAGCTACAAAAGCAAAGTCTGGACGTTCAACTAAAAGTTGATCGGAGAGAGGGGACAGTAGATCAATATCCACCAACACTCTAGCAAACATACCCCTATTCTTTCTCATAGTATGCTCATCCAAAGACAAAGGAGTACCAAGGCCTCTAACGATGGAATATATTGTCTTTGGTTTCCAATACTCCAAAGGCAAATGGTAGATTCTAACCCATGTTTGAGCTTTGGTACTCTTCATGGTAGCTGGGACAAAGTCTTTTGTCCAGGCAAACAATCTCAATAAACCAGGAGATAACTTCAGCGAACCCATCCCGAGGGCCCATCGCATGTCTTCTATAGAAGCGAACTCAAACTCATAGAAACCTTTTCCAAGAGGAATTGCTTTCCATGGTCCAAGAGCTTTCCACACCGGCTGCAACTTTTTAGTTAAATCTAGGTGTGTGAGAGGTTTATCCCCCTTAGATAGAATAACCCGACCATGGAGATGGGTTTTGCAATCCTCAAGACCAGCCAAGTAATCTGCCTCATCAATCCGGACAGCAATCATGTCCCCCTTAATACAAGGGGTAGGTAGCTGGGACAAAGGAATGTCACATGTATTTCCCAAAGCCTGAGCAAAAGTCTTCCTTTGACCGGACATAGAGTATACTTTATTATCAGGGCATACTTTTCGATCCATCAAACAAGTCCATGGAATGAGGAAACCCGCAGAGCCCTCCGCCATTTTAAAAGGCTAACAAGTTGCCGCCAAAAAATTCCGCAAAACACACGAAATAGCGACCGCACCGCACCACCACGTGAGCCACCACCTCTGCAGTCACCGCCGTCGACCGTGCCGGACCTGTAGTAGAAAACCCTAAAACCCCCAAATGGGGTGATCCTATTTGAGGGAAGGATTTGGTTTTCACCGCCTACGGTCTATTTTGATCAGAAGAGAAAGAGGAAGAAGAATCAATGCAGTGAAGAACGCGGAGGGAAATTGGAATTGGAGAGCCAAATAGCGGCTCCGCGCGGCAGAAAACAAAACCCTACCGTCTTCAGGGAGAAGACATATGATTTATACTTTTAAATTATATCTTTTAAAAATATATTTTTTAATTTAGTATATATTTCAGAATGGTATAATTTAAAATATTTTTGACCTATGAATAATTTATACTTTTCTCCATAGGTATGAAGATACAAGAAAAAAAAAATACTAAGGTAATAAAAGAAATTGTCTAAAGGAAAATCATATTTCTTGATCATACTCTTTAATACCAGTATCATTAATTCATCACAGTAGGCATCTTCTTTTTCTTATAAAAAGGGAAAGAAAATAGTATATAGTATGTGAATCTTAACCATGTTTAGCCATAAATAATGGCTATATATGTTGATAATAGTATTCTTAGAATAATCTAATAACAGTTAAAATTTTGATTCTATAAGTAGCAAATGGTAACAGATAAAATTAGAAATGTGTTATTGAAAAGAAGAAAAGAGTTTGAGTTATAATTTAATGGCGATTTTACTGTTCTATCAGTGTAGAAAGGTTATGAAAAGAAAAGGTGTCTGTAAAAAGTTAAAAACAAATGCTGAGATGTTGGAACATGGCACCAGAAAAGGATAAAGTGATGAAATTCATCAAACCGTTAACTAAAGTTTTGCATGCAATGATAGAGCATCTTGAAGATTTAGGGTTTGTCAAAAGTGGTCAAAATTATTCTCCCAACCAATAATCAAACTGAATCATTTTCTGAAATTTCTGATCTTCCTGTCCACTTTTCCAATCACTACACTACACTCATATTATGGAAAACTCAATGCATTTTATTTTATTTTATGATTTTATGTTTCATCATCAATTTCTTTCTATTAGGGTAAATGATACTAAAATTAATTTGATTTTTAGTTTGTTACTTTAAAAAATTCTTTATTAAATTTAACTTTAGTGCTTTGTTAATGCAATTTTTTTTTCTCTTTTTGACATATTGTTAAGGTCTAATGTTATCTCAATACACCATTATTCATTAACATATTTACACTTTTTTTAGTGAATATATAATATATATATTTAATATGTTGGGTATGCATTGATGAGTGATAATGTGAAAAAAGGTTTTACCATATTAAAACCAATTTTAAATAAAATTAAAATATTATTTATTTATTATTGTTTTTTAGCCGCTACCTTTTCTTACATTTTTTGTGAGTTGTTCCAACATTGATCAACAAATGATTTAAGAACATAAATAAAAAGTTTTATAAAAAATATAAAAAATTCAGTATATGTTTTTCTAAATATATTAAAACATTTCCCTCTTTGTGCTTCTTTGAAGCTACCATTGAATTTCAAATTTGTTTAATCTTCAATTCTCTTCTCTAAATTCACTGGGAGCGTATTCTATTTTGTTCTTTCTTTTTGTAATTTTCAAACATGTAACTTCTTAGCTATCAAAATGTCTTTATCCTTTTTTTTTTTCTCTCAAAATTTGAGATACTGGCTAAGAGAAAAGGAAGCTTCCTAATAGATTTTCCCATTTTTGAAAAGGAAATTTCCAAAAAAATGAATTCTTTTATTTTTTTTTCCTTTTTTAAATGATCTGAAATTACATACAATTCTAACAAATTCTTTGTTTCTCAATTAAAAAGCAATTAGTTTACTCTTTGAACTTTAATTCACAAATAAAGTACTAATTCTTTACTTCAACCAAATGGATAAGTACTTGTACTTGCAGTGTACCTAATCATCTTGTCCACATGTCCTACCTCTTGTTCTTTTTTAAAAACATACCCAACTTTCTATCAAGAATATTCAACCAATTGTTGATTATGGTAAGCATTTCAATTAGAATTAGAATAAGAGTGAAAAAAAGGAAGATGGGATTACTAAACTAAAAAAAAAACATTTGTGTCATTTACTTCGAAGTAGAAGAAAAAAATGATTATATTAATTTAACTTAATTTGATTCACATACAAATGTTTGGTAACAGTAAAAGCCATTAAAAAAATTAGCTATAAAACAAAATATAAAGAGGTGGTTTGAATTAGGTGAGAAAAAAAAACTGAGAAGTTTGTTTGAATTGGGTAAAATAATTGAAATAAGTATAGTTTTTTGTTATTAGTAATTTAATTTATTATTTTAATATTAATTTTTAATCATTATTATTATAAAAAAATATTGATAACATTTTTAGGTCATGATTATCTAGCATAAATAGTTTGTTATGTTTAGTATATAATTAATTATGACAATTTTCACATTTTTTTTCTTTATTTATATATAAAATACGTGATTATTCTCTTCATAAATTGTACTTTTTACATTTTTACATATTTGAGAAGAAAAAACAACCTTGTCCTATTTTCTTCTCCGTGTTTGAAACAAATTACACAGAAATATAGTTAAAAGTTAAATTGAAGATTTACTTCCTTAAAATTAGAGATAAGGATAGATACACATTTAAATATCTAAATAAGGTCTTTGCTTGATGAATATTTGATTAAAAATAATTCACATGACAATTATTTATGCTTTTGTCATCTATTGTTATATTATGCCCTGTTATAAACATGAATTTAGGGCATGGTAGATAGTTTAAAGGAATTAGGTATAAATTATTTTTTTACAAACACATTTCCATGAGATTAATTGATTTATGCATCTACACTCACTTTAATAACATCAAAACCTACAAGTAAAGAATTATCACACTATAAAAAAATCAGTAAATAATAATCTAAATTTATGATACAAGAAAATCATTAAATAATAATTAAATTTAGAGACAAAAAATAATTAATTATTATATTAACTAAATTAGATACTAATTTAGAGATTAAAAAATTATTCATATCTAAAGCGTTTTCTATTATTAATAAAAATTTATAAAATGGTTTCTAAAATTATATCTAACCATTAACTAGCAAGGTTAATGGTTAGATACCAATTTAGAAACTATTTTAATTTTTTTATTAATAATAGAAACTACTTTAGATATCAATCATTTAAAAAAATATTATAATAGAAAATATCATTTTAATTTTAGAATTTCGGATGATATAAAAATTTAAAATAAAATTTAATAATTTAATAATTTTTATTGTTATTGTTAAGTCTATGATGATAATTAAATTTTTGGATGTGGAAAAAAATTAAAAGAATTTTTTTAAGATGTTTAATAAATAAATTAAAAAAAAAGTATGATTGTTTGAAATTTATTATTAAAAAATATATTTGATATGATGAATTTGGTGATAAAAATTGAAAATGATTAATAATGATTTATGATTAAAATTAAAATTTTAAAATGTCAAATTAACAAATAAATCGTATTTTGAATGGAATAATTTTTTAATCTGAAATTTATTTTATAATGTACTAAAATATAATAATAAATTTATGTAATAATATTTGAAAAAGAAACTTATATAAAGAAAACATATATCATTGATATTTAATAAATAAAATTTGAATATTTAGTGACAATTATTTGAAATTCATTTATTTGACAACTAAAGCTAAAAAGAAAAAGATACCTAAACTTATAAACATAATTATTATTTGAATAAATTGATACACATTCAACCAAGAGTGAATTTTTGTATGTCGTGATATTAATAAAAATATTGTCGTGTAATTCTCTAATCAGTTTATTAAGTGTTCTATTGTATAAATTTTGATTTTAACAAACAATCCACGGGTAGTGACGAGTGATTTTTCTCGTTGCATACTTGAATGAAGAAGTTAAGTATTTTTCCAATGATTGGTCAGTTATACGAATTTAACATTATTTTATATTTATACTGAATCGTGAGTTTTTTTATTAAGAAAGAACTTTAACTGAATTTCAATAGTTAATTTATAACTTGTTTTCATATTATAGTATTTCAAAGATGATGTCAAATAGTTTTTTGGAATAGTAGTTGTATGAGATTGTCAAATATCTTATCAATAATTGTTCTTGTTTAAAGTATGAATGACTTTAAGTCAGAATTCTAGTGTCTTTCCCAACTTCTTAGTCAAATTTGCTAAATATGTTCAAGAGATCATCCTATGTCCAACAAATGCATTGGTTATAGAACAATTTATACTTATCTAATGCTTACTTTATTTTATCATAGAATGCACTTTCTTTGTTGTATATTGGAACTCATCAAATACTACTCACATTCTTCTTGAAACTACTCCTCTTGAAACTCATCATTAGATTCGAGACCAATAATAATATTGTCAGATTTTAAATTTTCATATATCTTTCATTTTTCTACAAACCATTATAATAATAAAAAATTTAATTCCAAATTATATAAAACCAATATTACAAAACAAAAAGTAATTCACCCTTAAACTTTTTTTTCTTTTCTCAAACTAATTAAAATTTAATCTCAAATTATTTTAAATTTTTTTTTTTCTAAATGAGTTTGATTCTCACAAAGCCGATTGGAATAAATTTTTCGGAGCTGAAAATTGAAAAAATCAGTTGAGAATTCAGCTCAAAAAAATCGAATTCCCTGCTCCCCTAGAACCAAATTCAAATTCTCAACCACTACATAACCATTCGAAAAAATAAAATATATTGAGTTAATTTGAGAGTTTTTTTTAAAAGATACTATTTTTGGTAGAAAAAAATTCAAAAAACTGGTCCATTCTCATTTGCTATTTTTTTATATTAAAAAATAAGAAATAAGATGATTAAAAAAATTATTGGTGGGAAGTTAGTAGCATGGTGAGTTTGGGAAGCGGAATGAGGAGCAGACAACAAGTGGCACCGAACATGCACAATGGTCATACTAATAAAAAAGCCGTGAAATGACATGCGTACCCTCAGGGGGTCCTAGCCGTTACATCGCCTCACAGTGCCACTTTACACATTGGTCATTTCAAAACCCGGAAAGGGCATTTTGGTAACTAACCCCGCTCATCACTCATTCCTCCTTCTTCCTTTGTAATTTTCCCCCTCACTCACTCCCACTCCCATTTCACTTCATTCCATTCCCAAATTCCAATCACTCACACTCACACTCACACGCGCACACCACTTTTCTCTCTCTCAGGTTAGGGTTAGGGTTTGCTTCGATCATGGCTTCGTCTTCCTCCGATCCCGGAAAGTCCGCGGAGACGTCGGAAGTGGCGGTGGCAACCGATCAGCTCTTACTCTACCGAGGATTGAAGAAAGCGAAGAAGGAAAGAGGTTGCACTGCCAAAGAACGCATCAGCAAAATGCCTCCCTGCGCTGCTGGAAAACGCAGCTCAATTTACCGCGGTGTCACCAGGTAGTTACTTAGTTAGTTCTGTTTGGATTAAATGAATGGAGTTTTTTTTCTCGGAAGTTGAAGCCGATCGACTAATGGAATGGTTCCGAGGGTGACATGAAAATGTGTCTTGGATTTTTGCTAACCGAAATTTGTGGATTGATTAGGCATAGGTGGACTGGTCGTTATGAAGCGCATCTCTGGGATAAGAGTACGTGGAATCAGAATCAGAATAAGAAGGGAAAACAAGGTTTGGTTTGGTTTGGTTTGTTCTTCGTTTCGGGTTTGGACTTTTGTCTGGCTGAAATTGCTTACCTGTTTTGTTTTTCCCGTTGTTCGGAATTGGTTCGTTGGACAATGGTTCGTTCCTGGTGGCGCCAGTTTACTTGGGTGAGTTTGCGATGCGGTGCTCAGTTCTCTTGTATTAGATCATCTTTGTATAAACTTCGAAATAAAATACGTGTAGGAGAAAAAAAATGACCAAATGGATTAAACTTATTCTGTATGTTAAAATCAACTTATACACACCTCTTAAATTAGATGAAAGAGCCTGTGGATGGGATAATTTAATTTAGTAACTTTCTTATTTTGCTCTCTGCTCTAATTGTACATGGAGAAGTTTATCCAAATATGGTCTTATTCTTCTGCTTATCATCATCATTGAAATTTCTTGTGCTGCATCCTTTTGTAAGGTAATGATGTTAGTTGCTGATGGATTTTGGATAGGGGCATATGATGACGAGGAAGCAGCTGCTAGAGCTTATGATCTTGCTGCTCTCAAATACTGGGGTCCAGGGACTCTCATTAACTTTCCAGTAAGTTAATGAAAATTGTGTCCTATTAGTTATGTATGATAACTATTGACTATTTGGTACAGTATCTATGATGCCTACTTTGCCTAAGGTATTAGGTAGAATAAGATGGATTTATTTTGTTGATGACTAGGTTTTTGACAGTGGAGACTATAGATCCGGTGCCCTTTGTTTGGAGAAGGGTGTTTGATAATTGTCTCTGGTGAATATAGTAATTTTTTATAGCACTTTTGATGTGTGTGCTGCAGGTGACTGACTATACAAGAGATCTTGAAGAAATGCAGAATGTGTCGAGAGAAGAGTACCTTGCATCTTTACGGCGGTGTGTATATGCTTTAAAATGTTTTATATCATGTAACCATGCTGCTGCTTACACGTGATGCTTTCTGCAGGAAGAGCAGTGGTTTTTCTAGAGGACTATCAAAATATCGTGGACTCTCCAGGTGTGTGAATCTAACAACTCTCTTTTACTGAAGCTGTCTGGAAATTAACTTATCTATATCCACATCTCCTCGGGTTTGGGTGGGTATGTATGGGGAACTAGTTCTTCTCTGCTTTGCTACACAGCTACAGATTTTTATGATCTGGTATAGCTGTCATTCATCCAGTGTATAAAATCTGATGTGGATTTGACTGCTAACTTAAACGTTCATCTTGCATGTGGTGCTAACAAAATTAGTCGATGGGAATCGTCATATGGCCGCATGTCTGGATCTGATTACTTCAATAGCATGCATTATGGTATGTCATAATCAAATTTAAAGTTCAAGTTAATCTTCTAGCAAACAGAGTTATATGAAGCACGTCCATTTGTGCACCACCTATGGCTATTGGAAAAAACAAAATAGTATTTTCAACTATTTTTACCTGTTTATCTGGTAGGTAACTATCGTCTTATTGTTTTACAACGTTAAAGGTGCAGGGGATGATTCAGCAGCAGAAAGTGAATATGTCAGTGGTTTCTGCATAGAAAGAAAGATTGATTTAACAAGTCACATCAAATGGTGGGGATCTAATAAGACTCGACATTCTGACTCTGGTACAAGATTATCAGAAGAAAAAAAACTTGGTTCTGCTGGAGATATTTGCAGTGAACTAAAGCAATTGGAACAGAAAGTTCAACCTACAGAACCTTATCAGATGCCACAGTTAGGCAGGCCACACAATGAGAAAAAGCAAAGAAGTTCTTCGGTCTCTGCCTTAAGTATCCTTTCACAATCTGCTGCTTACAAGAGCTTGCAAGAGAAAGCGTCAAAGAGACAGGAAAATAGTATTGATAACGATGAGAATGAAAACAAAAATACAGTCAACAAATTGGATCATGGAAAGGCAGTTGAGAAACCATCAAATCATGATGGAGGCAATGATCGGCTTGACATTGCAATGGGAATGAGTGGGACAATGCCTCTTCAAAGAAATGTCTATCCTTTGACACCATTCTTGTCTCAACCACTTTTGACAGCTTACAATACTGTTGATCCAATGGTAGATCCTGTTCTCTGGACGTCTCTTGTTCCCCCCGTACATCCTGCTGGCCTTTCTCGTACGACTGAGGTTGGTATAATGACCAAGTGTTTTACTTTATTGAAATTACATGAAAAGTTATTCAAGAGAGCTAAAATAGTAGAGAGCGTCTGATGGTCCATTTTATAGATCATGTCAACTGATATTAAAAAAAAATAATTCATCAAATTCGGGAGAAAACCCAGTATATCAATATAATCTGCCGGAGTTTGTGAGTATATCAATTAAAATTTGTTGTCAGTAAAATCTGATTTGAATTATCACCTATAATGATCTTTTTTAAGTCTTGTGATTACATGATTTCCTATTCTATTAAGCCAGCATGGTAGAGTCAACAAATTTAATTTGTAATCTCTTGGATCAATATGGTGAATGTAAAGCTGAACATTATTACGAGTGCTTCTCACTTCTTCTAAGCCTTTTAACGCAAAAAGGTCCCTTTCTCTTCGTGTTGACACAAAGTGGAGAACCTATGGATGAAATTTTGAATTACAGAGCCAGAAGTTGTAATTTTATATACATCGCTACTTTCGAGCCTTCTATTACTTCTTGGAGATTTGGTTGCCCAAAATTTTCTTATTATCATCCAACAATTTCTAGAGAAAAACGCACTATAGCTTTTTTCTGACAATAATAAGGCGGGGTGGGGAGGGCAGTACGAAACAATTGATTGTATATGGTAAGATCAGAATTGCTTGTAACATTCTTGTAAATTCAAGTGCAGGTTACCAAGACAGAGACCAGTTCATCATACACAATGTTTCAGCCAGAGGAATGATTGGGCATTTGAATTTCTAATTGAAAAATGCTCAAAGGCAAACACCTGAAAGCTGAGCCCCGTATCAAACAAAGAACAGCATATTGGTCTGAAGTGCTCAAGCAGGTCTACTAAGAGAATGCTCCCATGGTTTTTTTGCAAGATTACATGGGTTTTTAGAGGCCATAGAAAATAATATATTACCGTGGTTTTTCATCGATGATAGAATATATAATTAGCACGAATCTTTTCATTTCAAGTCAGATATGTATCAGTTAACATCTCCATCATGTATATGCAGTCAGAGTTAGATAAAGTTTGATTTTATGCGGAATGTTCTGTACAGAATAAGAGGTAGAATTATGCAATAACATGTTCGTTAATTTATTAACTTGCGACTTTATCTGGCGCTATTTTCTTATACAGGAATCTCGGTTAAATTGTAGAATGTCTAACAAATAGATGTCTAGAAATTTAATTTCGGAATATACAAATAGATTTCTAGTTTAATTTTGGAACATGCAATATATATCCGAAAGTTTAATTTTTGGAATATACAAATCGAGTTCTTATAATTTAATTTTAAAACATGTAAATAGACGTTCAAAATTTAGATTCCATACCAATGAAACCAAATTTGTGTTGAGACGATATGAAAATAAAATTGACAAAATAATTTTTGAGAGGTGTGAATAGAAAAATTGAAGGAGCATAAAAAGCAATGAGAATTCTGACATGGCAAATACATGGTAAGTTATCTATATGCTCATGGTTGGTAGGTTATCGGTAATGGTAATCTCCCAATAACATACTATATGCATTGGGTCATTCTTTACGTAATCAAGACGTATTTGTTTGAAATCTACAAATGGAAAATGCTCATAAATTCATGCCTACAATAAGTATGCTCCAAACAATCAATGAATTATAAAATATATTATATATTTACAAAATGTAATAACATCCATTCAAATTAACATGTAACAAGAGTTTGTATATTCAATTAGTTGCTTCGTATTTATATAACTGATATCTTTCAATTGTTTATACATATGAGTCAAAGTAATTGTTGTTTAAATATATCCTCCAATTAGGAACAATCGTCGAATAATCCCAAATACAAAACATTTACTAAAGTCGCACTCTTATTTGCGAAAATCGTGCAACTAACTATGTGCAACAAATAAGTTCAAGCAACAACTATCTACTATCATTGTCGTATGCATCCTTATATAGCTCTCTCAACCAACTAAGTTGCACATGACAACCCCTGCATTTCCTAGTCTTAAAAGTTGCAACAACAATGTCAACATAGAGTGCCTTTACCAACAACTTTGTAGCCCTTGCATCTAAGGTAAGGTACGTGTAAAATTGTCCGACAATGAACAAGTGCAACAAATTTGATACATCATCCAATGTGATGGTGATGACAGAGGATCCAACTTAGGACCAATCACTAGAGTTATGGAAAGGAGGATACAAGAAGATTGAAACTTTGCTACTGATGGCAGAGACACCCTTTTATATATGTTAAACATGCCATAACTTAGTGTAGTTTTTTTCTAGAATAGAATTTTTTTTTTGCTAAAATTAGAGTATGAAATTTACTTGTAATTTTCTTAAGTGAATTAAGGTTAGGGTTATGCATATAAAACCTATATAGGGTATAATCAGGGCTTCATTGCAGTCCAGATTTACCATAGGTCAGTCCTTTATACCTAATTAGGTCACATGGAGCACACTTAATCATGCTTGTCATGTGACTCTAATTTAGTTTGAATTTCTCTCTCCTTTCTTGTAAGCAATGGTCGACCCTCTCTGCTATATAATGAGGTGCTAGGCTCATGTTTTCTAAGATCAATTTTATGAGTGTTATGTTGCCAAAGTGTTAGCCTAAACACTTTTTTTGTCTAAACCTCTCTAGGATAGACACCTTTGATCTTCTTCTTCACATCTTCAAGTGATATGACCCAACTAATTGTTAGAATATATGGCCTTAAACAAGAGAGGGGGGGTGAATTGTTTAAAGGAGGTTTTTGAAAGCTTTTTCAGATTTAATGAAATTCTATGTATAAATTCATAACAGGAATCAAGTTGGCTTAGAAAATCAACAATTATAGAGCAAAACAACAGAAAAACAATAAGTTGTTTCTTCGAAACAATCGGTTGTTTATACCAGTTAAAATACAAACAACTTAAAACAAAATTTAAAGGAGTTCAGAGAAGAGAGAATCACACAAACAGTTTATACTGGTTCACTCTTAAGCCAAGAGCTACACCCAGTGCCCAAAAACCACTATGTAATCAAACCAAATTACAAAAACACAATACACCAAAGTAGTGACCTTGAACCACTCAAGAAACACATTACCTTTGACAAACCACACCAAGAGTATTGATCTTGAACACCTCAAGAACACACAACACTCATTGGCAACACAACACCAGAAATACAATAGGTTTAGAAAGGATTACACCTGATCACAGTACAATCTTAATACTCTCACTTGAAAATCCAAAGCTTGATGTGAATCTTGAAATCTTAAGATCAAATTTGTCAAACTGAATTCCTCAAAACTGTTTCTTCCTTATTTGAAAACATAAACAAACTATTTATATTTTCTAAAGATTGGTCAAAGCATTTAATGAAGGAGCGTATTCAGCTAGAAAACATTTAAAACAGGTTCACCATTCAAAACTGAATTGTTAGGATTTTCAAAGAAACAATCGGTTAAAACCACGAAACAACAGATTGTTTTGGTTTGACAGTTAAGTCAACCAAACCAAACACCTTTCAACCTTTTTCAAAAACTCCTAAGAGTAAAACAACTGGTTGATTCGACAAAACAATAGGTTGTTTTTCACTTAGTTGGGAAAACACTTAATTTCAACAAGGTTTTAATTCACATTAGTTTTAGATTCAACAAGGGAGTGGATCACCCTTTATTCTACCCAGATCCCACCCAAACACAAGAGTAACACCAGCCTTCCGTCCAACATCTTGGATTTGGATTCTACAAAGCACTTGATCACTCTTGATCAACAATCTCCCCCTATTTGATGAAGACAAATCCCTGGTTGCTTGTGTTGGTCTTGATTGAATCTGAAACAGCACCTGCAAAACAAAAAGCTATGCAATCCAGAGAATCTCTCATAGCAGGTTATGATGACACATAAACTAGTTTTCTACATAATCACAAAAGTAGAAAAACAAGCCAAATAACTAAGCTAAAACACACCAAACTGCAGCACCATACAAACCAGAATGTCGCGAATAATTAAATCAGGGTTATAATAGTTTTAAGACAACACATAAACCATATTCTCCCCCTATTTGTCTTCACAAATAGACTTCAGGAAAAAATAAAAACATAATAGTCCAAAATAAAGCAATATAAGCATAGAAAGAATAACAAAACTTGGCTTCAATCTTCTTTCCCATACTGCAACTCAAAAAGTTGGTTTTGAACAACTTCAATCTGTTCATCAAGGGTTTGAAAACTTGTATCCATGCTTTGAAATCTGTTGTCAAAATTCTGGAAGTTTGTAGCACAAAGATCATGAAGATTCCTTTGATTTTCACCAAAGTTGTCCAACCTATTGACCATGAATCTCCCAAAAGAAGACATTGGGAGAAATCTATTTCCTTGATTTCCAGCACTTGTTTCAGCACCTATGTCAACAACAGGTTGATCTTCATCTTGAGCATCATCAGCCCCTTCAGCAGCTTCTTGATCTTCTTCATCATGTTCACCATGTGCACCACTTGAGGAACCACCATGTTCACCATCCTTGCTTACTCATCTTCCACCGTAAAACCCATCTTGCTTAGTGAACCATTGTTCACTTCTTGTGTTGATTTCACCAATTCATATGTTTCTTCCTCAAGATCTACTTCAAAATAGTTTAAGAATTTAGAAATCAAAATAGCATAAGGATAATGATAGTTACTTAACCTCATAGATTTCTACATGTGTTCCTTGATGATATGGATCCAATTGATCTTGACTATGCTCATTATGCAGTATATGTAAACAAGATCTTCCTCAGTGAGAATAGAATGATTGCTCCCTCTTGGTGTTAGAATCCAAGTTACAATGAGAGCTAACAACCTTTCATTCAACTTCAACCCTCAAACAGAACAAGTTCTTACTTGTGCTTGAGGATTCTTCAAACAACTTTTATAATACCGAAATCTTACATCACACCAATATTCCCTTTATTGATTCTCATTCCAGCATACTTTAAACCAATTACAGCAGTCCAAACCTCATGAGTAATCTCCATATCCACACCTTTGACATGAGAAACAAGGTTGTTTCCATCAAACTTCAAGTTGGCGTAGAAAACCCGAATAAGATCAGGATAAATGTTCCCTTTCATCTCCAATAACCTCTTTAGTAGTTGTCCTTTGAGAAGATTTCTCACATCATCTAGCTTTTGAATTTTCAACCAGCTGAAAAAGACAACTTTAGGATTGTTTATCACTTTTCTACTTGTTTCAAAGCGATATTTTTCAATCAACTCATTATCTCCTGAATACCAACCTTCAAGATGCCCTCATGTTCTTACAGCCTTGGTTTTAATCCTTTTTTATGACGGAGGAGTGGAATCCATGATAACAGAATGAGAGAAAAGGAAAACAGAGAAGAATATGAGATGCAGCAAGAGATGTGTCAATGGGTTGTTTTTGTGTAGAAAAACAGCTGTAGAGGGTTTTATAGCAAAACATAAATCCTCTTTGATCCTTTGGTTGCAGTGGGTTCCAGTCTTCAAGAAGAGGAATCTAGTCAAGCTTGCATAGTAACCACGTCAGCCCATACCAGAAAAACACATGGTCAACACATGTGGATTTGACTAGTCATAAAGGCACTTTTGAATTTCCAAGATATGAAATATATTCCTTTTATGACAAGAAGTAACCTCCTCCTAAACCAAATCAGACTCTTATGACTGCTCTATTAACTCATAATTCCTTTAAGATTGAAATCTGTAAAAGATATAATGCATAAAGAAATTAAATCAATTTTATGCAGTGTTGTCAGGGAAGAAACAATTGGTTGTTTCGAAGAAACAATCAGTTGTTTTTTTGAAGCAACAAGTTTGAATTTTAAAAACTGAGAAGAATCAAAGTGTAATTGTACACATATAACACAGATAGGTGAAGATTTTAGCATGGATTAATAACAGAAAAAAAAAACAAAGACAAAGAAAATCTTATCCTTTTTGTCATGGAGTCTCTTCAATGAGTCATTATTCATGATCAAGAAAGCTTCTTTTGGCTTTCAAGAGGACTTAAGCTGGTACAGAACCTTAATTCATTTCCAGAAAAAAACCTTTTATTCCAAAAGCTTGATCTGATAACTCAAGAGCCCATGCTTCTTTTAGTATCCCTGCAACACAACAAATTCAAGCAACAAGATTTGGTCCCCTTACAGATGTGAGTCCTTTTGATTCACCTTTATCACTGGAAACTTCAGAACCTTTGGGAATCCATCTCATAATACCTTTAGAAACAGAATATTTCCTAATTTTACAAAATCTATCTGAGTGGCCTATTTTCATGCAGTAAAAACATGTAACAACCGGTTGTTTCGATCTTTCAATCGGTTGTTTTTCTAGCACTTTCGAAAAAGCTTTGAAATCCCATTTTTCTTGTTTTGATAATTAAACCCCAAATTAGATTTTCCAAAAACAAATTTTTGGGATGCCAAGGCAGTTTCAAAGTTGGATTTACCTTTTGAAAGTTTATCCACAGTTCTTATAAGATAGTGGACTTTACTCTCAAGAGTTTTACAATTTTCACAAGCTTTTGAGTGACACAAACAAGAAGACTTTTTGTAATGCATTTCAAGATTTTCAAAATCAGTTTTTGAATTTTCCAATTATTCTTCAAGTGTCTTGACGATGTTTTCAAGTCGTTATTTAACCCTTTCAACCGGTTGTTCAAGAGAGCCAGTTGGTTAGCTTCTTTAAAAGCTTGAAGCAATTGACTATAGTTTTCAACATTTAAAGAGGCACAAGAACTTACATTGCTTGAGCTGCTTGAATCATCATTTCCTTCAGCCATCAAACATAGATTGGCTTTTTCATCTTCACTTGATGAGGAGCTTGATTAGGAGACTTCATTTTCATCCCAAGCAATATAGACTCTTTTTGATTTCCCTTGCTTTTCCTTATTGCTTAACTTCTTTTCCTTGCCCTCTTTATTTGGGCAATCAACTTTTATATGCCCCTATTCTCCACAACCAAAGCAACTGTAATTGTTAGGATTAAAATCACTAGTTTTCTTGTTTCCATACCTTTCTTTGTTGGATTCTTTGGTGTAAGTTTTCTTCAAGAATTTGCTAAACTTTTTAGACAGCAAACTAAGAGTTTCTTCATCACTTGAGTCTTGCTTATTCTTGTTCTTGGCAGCTTTCAAGGCAATGTTCATTACATGTTTGTCTTCACTTTCTTGAACATTGAGTCTATTCATCTCCAACTCGTGTTCTCTAAGCTTTCCAAACAAGGAGGTTGTAGTCAAAGATGTCAAGTCCTTTGATTATGAGATAGCCGTGACTTTAGGTTGCCAAGATCTATCAAGACACTTGACAATCTTGATGTTCAACTCCTCTTTGTCAAAGATTTTTCCAAGACTCATTAGATGATTGACAATGTGAGTGAATCTCTTTTGTACATCAGCAATAGATTATCCTTTGAGCATTCTGAACATCTCATACTCTTGTATTAGAGTATGTTTCCTCGCTCTCTTCACATCATTTGTCCCTTCATGGATGACCTCTAGAGTATCCCACATTTCCTTAGCAGATGCATATTGTGAGATCCTAAAAACTTCATCAGAGTTCAAAGCAGAGGTTATGATGTTCTTGACAATGCAATCAAACTTGGCCTTTATTTTCAGCATCAGTCCATTGGGACCAAGATTTTTCAATAGAAGCACCATCCTTTTCAAATTTAGGAATAAAAGGACCATTTTCAATTGCATCCCAAATTCCTTTAATAAGAGATTCAACAAAGATTTTCATTTTAACATTCCAAAACTGATAGTTCAAACCAAAAAACAAAGGTGGCCTGTTAATTGAGGCACCCTCCCCAAAAGGTAGTTTTTCAGCCATAGAAAAAGATTTTTAGGATCAAACTTGAATAATTTTCAAGAACTTAGCTCTTGATGCCAATTGTTAGAATATATGGCCTTAAACAAAAGGGGATTGTTTAAAGGAGATTTTTGAAAGCTTTTTCAGATTTAATGAAATTCTATGTATAAATCCATAACAGGAATCAAGTTGGCTTAGAACATCAACAATTATACAACAAAGCAACAGAAAAACAATCGGTTGTTTCTTCGAAACAATCGATTGTTTATACCAGTTAAAAACACAATCAACTTAAAACAGAATTTATAGGAGTTCAGAGAAGAGAGAATCACACAAACAGTTTATACTGGTTCACTCTTAAGCCAAGAGCTACATCTAGTCCTCAGAAACCATTGGGTAAACCACTATGTAATCAAACCAAATTACAAAAACACAACACACCAAGATAGTGACCTTGAACCCCTCAAGAAACACGCTACCTTTGGCAAACCACACCAAGAGTATTGATCTTGAACACCTCAAGAACACACAACACTCCTTGGAAACACAATACCAGAAATACAATAGGTTTAGAAAGGATTACACCTGATCAGAGTACAATCTGAATTGAATGCAATTGCAATCCTATTCCACTCTCACTTGAAAATCCAAAGCTTGATGTGAATCTTGAAATCTTAAGATCAAATCTGTCAAACTGAATTCTTCAAAACCGTTTCTTCCTTATTTGAAAAAATAAACAAACTATTTATATTTTCCAAAGATTGGTCAAAACATTTAATGAAGGAGCGTATTCAGTTAGAAAACATTTAAAATAGATTCACCATTCAAAACTGAATTATGTTAGGATGTTCAAAGAAACAATCGGTTGAAATTGTTAGAATATATGGCTTTAAACTAGGGGGGTGAATTGTTTAAAGAGAGTTTTCGCAACTTTTTCAGCCTTGAATGAAATTACTTCGAGAAAACCTTGATTAAGAAATCAGTTTTTCAAAACATAAAGCAAAGGCACAACACTAGTAAAAACAATCGGTTGTTTTACCGAAACAATTGGTTGTTTATACCAGTTAACAAATATCAAAACTGAATTTAAAGAGATAGGGATAGAGAAAATGCACACAAATGTTTATACTGGTTCACTCCAAATCCAGAGCTACATTCAGTCTTCTCAGAAACCCTGAGGAAATCCACTAAGCAATCACAACTTGATCACTTACACCACAACCAAGAAAGTGACCTTGAACACCTCAAGACACACACTCTTCTTGGCCAACACACCAACACTAAGATTGTTGATCTTGATCCCCTCAAGAACACACATCCAATCTCAGCAAACACAGAAACGAAACTTGTTCAGCAGAGTACAAGGATTACACTTGTTACAGAAGATAATATGAAATCAATACAAGCAGAATCCTATTCCACACACTTTGATCAATCACAAACTCTTAGCAATGTCAACTCTTTGAAAAACTCAAAAACTCTATTCAAAAATCTTGTTACTCAAATCTGTTTTTCTGAATTTATTCAAAGATGTTGTTTGTTATCAAATCTTAACAAACTCTTAAATTGCATTTAAAGATTGGTCAAAACATTTAATGACTGGAGCGTAAGCAGTTAAAACATTTAAAGCTCAGTCAAAGATAAAACAGTTTTTCTGTTATGGTCCCAAAACAAACAATCGGTTGTTTTGGTTTTAACAGCTCAACCATTTGAAAAACAGTTTTCAATCTTTTCTCAAAACATCTAAGTATAAACAATCGGTTGTTTCGAAAAAACAATCGGTTGTTTTAACTTAGTTTGAAAAACATTTTTCTTTCACAAAGATTGAGAATGCCTATGCTTTAGATTTAATCAAGAGGTGGATTACAACACTCAAACTACCCCAGAACTAAACTAAAACAGCACAGCAACAACAAGCACAGCCAAGGCTTCAACATCCTTCAAAGGGTTTGGATTCTTCAAAGCTTGAACACCACTTGGTTAAACAGAAACCACGAAACAACCGATTGTTTTGGTTTGACAGTTAAGTCAACCAAACCAAACACCTTTCAACCTTTTTCAAAAACTCCTAAGAGTAAAATAACCGGTTGATTCGACAAAACAACAAGTTGTTTTTCACTTAGTTCGAAAAACACTTAATTTCAAAAAGGTTTTAATTCACATTAGTTTTAGATTCAACAAGGGAGTGGATCACACTTTATTCTACCCAGATCCCACTCAAACACAACAACAATACCAGTCTTCCATCAAACATCTTGGATTTGGATTCTACAAAGCACTTGATCACTCTTGATCAACATTAATCACTCTCCCTACTCTTCATGCACCTACAAGTGATATGGCCCATGAGCTTTAGCCGAGTTCCTCCAAAAATTCAAGAAATAATGCAAACGGCTAGAAGGCACCTATCAGATGGTCAACTCATAGGTAGATGAAAAGAATTTATATTTGGATGTCACTTCTCTACAAAGGTAGAAATCAAACCTTTGTTTATTATAGTGTTGTCGCTAGCACAAACCAGATTGACTAACCCCGACAACTCAACCACAACTTCTATTCGTTCATGTGGCACTCCCAACTTATTCAATTTTCTTCCATAAGGCACCAATTTCAACTCACCACGATCCTACAATAGTCAACAAATATCATTGGAGAATTGGAATATAATAAATAACACATTAATTTAATGCATGTGTGTCAATATTATTACTTACCACTTCATTCCATAATTTTCTAGCCACATGGTCTTCATAATTGGCAAGCAATGACCTATCTACTGACCATCTAGGATAGGCTTCATCATCGACTACATGAGCCTCATCAACTACCATATTTTCTTCACCTTTGTCACCTTCAACAATGTTACTAGCACCATCCCGCTCTCTTCGTCTAACAAAAGCAGTTAGATATACACAATCGATTTGAGAAAATCCTCCTCTACTTCTCACCACGTTTCTCTTCATAAACATAAATAGTATTAATATTTAATAGCTAAACACAACCATAAAAAAACAAAAAAAAATCATATTTCCATAATAAGCTTTTTGGAACAACTTTCAAGAATATATGTTTCTAGAATTATTATTCTAAACATATTTAAAAAAAACTATTTTAGAAAGTTGTTATGGAAATTTTATTCTAGAATTATGTTATGGAAAGCTTAATCTAGAAACATATTATGAAAAATTTATTTTGAAAGAGATCAGATAATCCACACCTTCCCCTATTTTGGAATTCAAAATTTGATATTCTTCTATACCACCCTTTTTGGAAAGCAAAAAAAAAATGTCACACTTACAGCGCTTCAACGATCTTCATATGAAAATGGTACCAATGATCACTAGAACCCAACCAAAAAGGAACGAAAAACACCAACTAGACACAAAAGGGCAACCAAAGCAAAGAGATAAAATGTGCATCCACAACCAGGAAGATATGGGGAGGAGGAAAGAAAAAACTTACTTTTTAAACTCTTGAGGGCATTTATGCCATTTTCTTAATATTAGGGTTACTGGTTCTAAAAGGAAAATTCTCCCCGCACCTCCATATAATTTTTAAATACCAAAGCTACCCTTAGCAGTATATGTTAGGTTTTGGTTGAGTGGGTGAGTTGTTCTTCATTTTGAGGGTTTTGATTCATTGTGGTGGGTGTTTGTGGGTGGTTCTTAGTGGTTTGATTGGAAGTGGTTGTTGAAGGTCGTGAAGGTTAGTTGGTGAGATGAGTTGTGTGTTTTTTTCATGGTTTTCATTTGCGTTTTTTCTTCTTGTATATTGGATTGTACATTTTAGTATGTCTTTTAAATTTACATACTAAATTATATAATTCTGTGTGTATTATTGAATTTGAATATATATTCCAAAATTTTGTATGTTATTAGAAAATAAATATCGAATTGTAAATTCAAAATACATATCACGGATCCAGTAATACATACCAAATTGTACAATCTGATATTTATTTCTAAATAACATACTAAATTATAAATTCGATATGTATATCGCGAATCTAATATTGAATTGTACAATTACATATTTATTTATTAATAACATACTAAATTATATAATTCCGTGTGTATACCCAAATCCACACACATACCGAATTGTACAATGAAAGAGTGCAATGTGAGGTTAAGAGAGAAGTACAACTTTTAAAAGTTTAAATAAAAGTAAAATTGGAATATCACATACATCTAATGTATCATAATGTATTGAGGTGCAAGAAAACCCATTCAGGTGGAGAGAGAATTTGCCTTAAAAAATAATTAGTGGAAGAAGCAAAAGCTTTATATTGAAGTGTAAGTGTTAAACAAGTTGAACAGCATTGAAAATTTGAATTCACGTTTTAGCTTTCGTACAATTAACTCTGCACTTGCATCTGTGATCGGAGTGAGCCGAGACAATTATTATCTCGGAAAATGATAATGTGACAACTCAAAGAGTTGTATACAATCTTGATGTGATAGGTTTAGAAATAAATATATATAATAAAAGGTAAATTTATAATTAAATAATATAAAAAAGTATTAAAATAATAGTATTGAGAGTTGTAACATGGTTATATAAAAAAAATGTGGTTGTCCATATATTGTTCTTATTATCTCAAAGGTGTTCTAATTGACTCTTATGTATTTATCGCCAAAATGCCAATATTTATTGCACTTTGCCGATTTATATTTATATGGCATTGGAAAAAAGCCAACTTTGACTTAACAAACATCACTTACCCCCACCCTATCATTTTCTAGCCGCCCCCAAAACCCAACCAACTTCATTTTCCACGATAAATCTTTTTGTGATGTGGAAAGTTTGGTAAGAACAAAAATAGAGGTAAACATGTTCTATATCGTTTCTCATTCAAATCATCAAACATTCTTTAGTACTAATTGTATTTTAGTTAACGTCGATGCCTGTGTTTTCTTTTCATGATTGTTTTAAATAAAAAATTAAAAAGGGTGGGCATAACATTTTAAAAAAATGTATTTAGTTGAAAGAAATAATATTTTCACTTATAATAAAATGCTCAATTTTAATTTATTAACAGTATAGAATTTTTAAACTATTACTTAATTTCATGAAAGTAAGAAAAATTGCTTTCACAGCTAAAAGTTATACCGTTTTTTTTTCTTTCTTTTTAATCATGATATTGATGTGGATTATTAATTGTCAAAAGTAATAAATAATATCATTTGAAATAATGAGTGCAACAAGATAGACATTATCCTCCCAATATAATTTATTAATTTGACAACTTAAAGTTATACTTGTTTAACAATGACGTGTTAATAAATGGTTAGATTATTGTGTAATAAATACATACTTTTTTCTTTCACTAGAGTTACGTAGATTTACATTTTTTAGTGATGTGTCAACAAATTATTAGATATTGTTTAAAAAAACTATACTCACAATTTGTAATATCAAAATCATTTTATTTAAGTGTCAAAATATATTTTACTTTCAACAAGAATGTAGGTGTAAAAATTGAATATAAGAAACAAGATCATAAAAGAAATTACTCTCACTATTTATGAAGGAAAGTAATTGTTTCGTTAGTTGAAGTTGGAGCAATTTTAATGAGCTATTTTTTAGTTAAGAACTGATTCTTTCTAAGGTATAGTATTGGACTCTACTAAGTTGGTTCATAAGTGAAAGAATAATTCTGGTATAGGAATGATTCTTAACAGACTGAAAAAAATTAAAGAAAAAATAACTACAATACCCGTCTTACAAACATATTATATATAGATGGTCCGATAACGGTCCATAGCGGGTGACCTGATAAGTCCAACAAAATCTCACTAAAATATGCTTGAAATGACTATGATACCACGTTAAGAGGTAAACTTTAAGTCTAACTTAACCTCATAAACCCGACTTATGAGATGAAGTTTGCACCCAACTTATATATTATGAAATGATTTAATTTCTAATTAATGTGGGATCTCCAACAACAAGCATGAACTTTCATAATATTTGTTTTGTTGAATTCATTTAGTTAAAAGTATTTCATCATACTATTATTAATAATAGAAAATTCATCGTTTCGGTGTAATTTTTCACAAAAAAAAAAACTATTAAAGTAGATAAGTTTTAATTTTATTATGTGAATGAGTAAGTTGTCATTTGAAAACATGATTTTATATTAAAAAAAAACTTGTTTTCTTAGGGTTTAGGGTTTTCTTATAATTCTTTTAAAGTCGTAGATAATCAACATGACCTATAATATCAATTCTTTTATATTAAATTTGTTCCTATCAAGAATAATTTGTAAAAATATTTATCTGGAATAATGTATCACAAATATAATTTGTGTTGTTTTATGTTTGAATTGAAGTTGTGTATGATATGTAGGAACTAATTGAAGGAAATAAGAGAAGGCAAAAGGTTGTAGCAACTGATTGAACGTAATTGCATAAAATTGTAAAACTGATCTTATTCATTTTTATTTACTTCAATAATATATATAATAAAATTATAATTACTGGAAGCTATAAAATAGGAATACTAACATGCCTGTAAACTGACCATTAATCCAATATAATGGTAAAATAGTTTAAGCATAATAAAACCAGAATTAATAATAATAAAATCTGAATTAATAACCAACATCCTCCCTTAATTCTGATTTGGAACAATCTTCCCAATTTGAGTCATGATATTGTTTTTCTCAATCGCCAACAATTCTTCATTCATAGTCTTTTGCCATTTGGGGTGTTGAATGGCATCGGCAAGTCTCACAGATTCTGATTCTGCAAGAAAAGCAAAGTGAACCAAATCTCCATTGTCATCAACTTCATCATCAAGATTTACTTCGCAATCTTGAAGATGTACAAGTTGTCGTTGTTGCCTTCTTGGTCGCTCCATCATAGTTGCAATTGGAGTTGCAACTTCAGGTTGAATTACAACTTCAGGTTGAACTGCAGCTTCAGGTTGAACTGCAGGTGCTTCAAGAGTGACTCCATCTTCCATATCATCGTTTAAAACATAAATATATCATTTTTTCGAATCTATTTCAGCTACTGCATTCCATTTCCATCCCTCATCTTCGGCAAATGTAACATCATGACTAACAATCACCTTCTTTGTCATTGGATTGTACAGTTTGTATCCCCCATGCTTATATCCAATGAAAATGGTCTTCACTGCCTTATAATCCAACTTCGATCTTGCTGTATTGGGAACATGAGCATAAGTAATTGACCCAAATACCTTCAAGTGCTGCAAATTGGATTTGAATTCACTCCATGCCTCAATCGGAGTTGTGTTAGGAACACTCCAAGTGGGTGATCTGTTTATCAAATATACCGCACATGTAACAACCACAACCCAAAAATAATTTGGCATACCTTTCGCTTTAAGCATGCTCCTCGCCATGTCCATGATTGTTCTATTCTTTCTCTCGGTAACTTCACTGTGTTGAGGTGTGTAAGGACAAGTTATGTTATGTTGCAACGCAAGTTCTTCACAGTGCTTCTTGAACTCATTAGACTTGTACTCACCTCCTCCATCACTACGCACCATCTTAATTTGTCTACCACTCCCTCTTTCAACAAATGCTTTAAATATTTTAAAGCAGTGGAATACCTCATCCTTGTTTTTCAATATATAAATCCAGGTTTTCCTTGAAAAATCATCAATAAAAGTTAAAAAATACTTATTACCTCCAACTGATGATATGTTCATCGGGCCACAAACATCTGTATGAACAAGCTCCAAAGGAAATTTTGCACGCCAAGGCTCCTTAACAAATGGTATCCTGTGATTCTTTCTAAAATTGCAAGCCTCACACAATTGATCAGGGTGATGAATATGGGGTAAACCATTCACTAAATTTCTTTTGGAAAGATTTTCCAAACTCTGAAAATTTAAGTGCCCAAAGCGTAAATGCCATAACCACGATTCATTATTCACTATTGCATTCAAGCACTTGAAATTACCCATATGAATATCTACTGGAAACATGCGGTTTTTTATAAAAAGGTTTTAAGAATCAAATTACCTTTTTTATCAAAAATTGAGAATTTATTTTCAACTATGTGCATCACGTAACCCTTTTCGGCCAGTTGTCCCACACTCAACAAATTACTTTTCATGTCAGATACATAGGAAACATCATAGATGTACCTGTGATCATCATTCTTCAATGTAATAAGAATTCGCCCTTTTCCAATCACCGGAATGAACCTGCCATCACCGAATTTCACTTTTGTGCGAAATGAGTCATCCAAATCTGCAAACAGCTCCTTCTGACCACACATATGATTCGTGCAACCTGTATCCAAATACCAAGTCTGGTTGTTTGGATTTTCATTTGATGTGGTTGTCATTAATACTTCATGATCCTCTTCATCTTGTTCGTGATTAGTATCTTCTTGAGCACAATTGGAAGCATGATTATCACCTTTTGATTTGCACTCATTCACATAATGGCCACGTTTATGGCAATTATAACACTCAACATTTGATTTATTGTAAATGCCTCCTCGTCCTCCACGACCACGTTCCCCACGCCAAGCGCCTCCATGATTCTGGCCACCACGACCTTTGTTGAAATAGCTACCATGTTTATGATAGGAGCTACCAATTGAGGTTTGTGCTTCTAAAGCCTGCACAATTGGTTTTTCAATCTTATTGTCATTCATCCGCTGCTCATGCGCTCGTAGAGAACCAGACAATAACCTTACTGTCATTTTTGAAATGTCATTGGCCTCTTCAATTGCGGCAACAACATGTTCAAATCTGGGAGTTAAAGATCTCAAAATCTTCTCCACCTTTGCCTGCTTCGAATGTGTTTCACCATTGGTCTTCATCTGATTTGTCAAGGCAAGAACTTTATTTATATAGACATCAATAGTCTCTGTGGTTTCCATCTGCAGCAATTCATATTGGCGTCTTAGGGTTTGAAGACGCACCCTTTTGATCTTATCATCACCTTTATAATTGGTTAACAAAATTGTCCAAGCCTCACTAGCAGTTTATGCTCCTTCTATCTGCTCAAACGTCTCGTCATTCATTCCTTGATGGGTGAGATACAAAGCCTTATTGTCCTTCTTCTTCTTATCACGATGCGCTACTCGTTGCGCCTCAGTTGCATTAGCAGCTAATGCAGACACTCCACTCTCAACGACATCCCATAACTCATGATAATCAAACAAAACTCTCATTTGCACACACCACCGATTGTAATTTTTTCCATCAAGGATAGGGACTGATAATTAAGTAGAGTTCATGATAACAGACTAGCTCTTGATACCAGTTGTAGGAACTAATTGAAGGAAATAAGAGAAGGCAAAAGGTTATAGCAACTGATTCAACGTAATTGCACAAAATTGCAAAACTGATCTTATTCATTTTTATTTACTTCAATAATATATATATAATAAAATTACACTTACTGGAAGCTATAAAATAGGAATACTAACAGGTCTGTAAACTGACCATTAATCCAATATAACGGTAAAATAGTTTAAGGATAATAAAATCAGAATTAATAATAATAAAATTTGAATTAATAACCAACATGATAAACATATTTTTATTTTATGATGAAATTGAAGTATGTATGACAAACATGAATTTTAGTCTTTTTTTTTTTTTTAAATAGAAGTTGTGTATGATAAATAATACTTTTACTTATTCACAACTTTTGTTAAAAAAATAATAATATAAATAGTGTTTGTCATGCATAACTTTAGTTCAAACATAAAACAATAGAAAGTGTTTTTTTCTTTGCACAAATTTAATTAAAAAAATACAAGTCATGCTTACCATGCTTGACTTTTATTTACAAAAAAAAAATAAAAATCAAAAGTCATTTTTGTCTTGTATGATTTCAATTTAAACATGTATCGGTCGGTACCAGATAAGTCATGTCACTCAATCTTGGTGATCGTCCGATCGACTAGATTAAACATTTAAAACAGTTATAATAAATAGCAGTTAAGACAGTTGTAAAGACTCCCTTAGAATCAGGGGCACATCCCACCAAATCTCGGTAACATACCGAAAAAATCACTAATATTTGATAGATTCGGCCCATCATAACAGAGGGTCTATGACCAAATACTATAAATAAATCCTCTAAAAAGGAGTAAGGTGGGCTTTGATTCAATTCATAATATACACTCTGAATACTGAGTACTTTACTTGATCATCAGATTATCTTTTGCAGGTCAACCCGATTGAGCAACAACAACTTAAGAAAGGAGACTTAAAGTAAAGAGCAGGAGAGCGACCAAATGACCGACACCTCAACAATTCTACAACTAGTTCCAGATACTATCTAAGTCCTCTTTTTCTGTATAAATACAAAACATAAAACAATAAAAATCATGTTTGTCATGCTCACTTTCAATTTAAACAAATTTAAATATTTTCTTTTCTCATACACAAATTCAATGTCAAAAAATACAATCAAAACTCATGCTTATGATATAAGACTTTAACATGATTATGAAAAAAAAATGATAAAATCAAAGTCATATGCTAAAAAAATTGAAATTAATGTATATTAAGTTCGACTTTTTCAAGGTTGAAAAACAAAAGTTAAAACAATACTAAAAATACACAACTTCTTATTGTGATAATTTTTATAGAAAGTTGCACCAAAATGATGAATTTTCCATCAATAACAATCTCATTTTTGTCAATTATATACAATTAGACTTATTATATCTCTAACAACTATTGCGGTCACATGTCTATCTAAGCATGAAAAATATAATGTATTTATGGATACTCACCTAAACCTTAATGAATTGATAGATTTTTTTCACTTTTAACTAAGATTGAAGTCATTTTTCTTTAATGTCAAAGCGAAGATTCTAAAAGAGAGAGAAAAGAAGAGAGAAAGAGTTTTTTCCGGTAAGGGAGAGCTGTTTTTCGGCGAGGACGGTGGCAGATACATCATTTTTCTTCACAAACTTTCCAGATCATTTATTTGAAAAGGATATGTGGAAGGTCTTTCAGCGATGGGGATGGGTTTTGGATGTGTTCATTTCCAATAAACTTAATTCTAGGAATCGTAGGTTTGGTTTTGTTAGGTTTCACTGAGTGTTAGACGTTTATTCCCTATAAAGGAAGTTGGATGCTATCTGGATTGGGACATGGAAACTTCAGGTGAATTTCCCTAAATTCGGTAGGAACGAAGTGTCAAAGAAAGGGCAGCTTTTTAAGAAGGTTCAGGATCCTCACAACGGTTGGAAACTGAAGGTGAAGGAGCAACAAAAGCTCTCCTTTGCACAAATGGTGACAAATGGGAATGGGAGAAATTCTTTCACGAATGAGGGTGCTTCTTGGTTTAACGTCAAAGTGGAGTCATCTTCCTTGTTAGACAAATGCTTCATGGGTCGTCTTTTAGAGGTACCCAACATGCAGCTGGTTAAAGAAAGTTTTATTTTGGGTGGGTTTAGTGTCGTTAGGTTAAGATACATCGAGTAGAAGCTGGTTCTTTTGTCCTATGATGAAGATGGTCTCATTGGAAAGATTATCGTAGACAATAAGGAATGGTTCGCAGGTATGTTTGATTTGATCTTCCCCTGGAACAATTCCTTAGCAGTTAACGAGAGGTATGCATGGGTACGGTGTAGAGGAATTCCTCTGCAACTTTGGAATAGGCAGTACTTCGAATGTATCGGGGCTTTGGTTGGGAAGATGGTTGAAGTGGACCAAACAACTTTAGCAAGAGAAGTGTTGGAGTATGCTCGGTTACGAGTCTGTGTTCCGACGAACGATTCAGTAAAGGTTACGAAGGAGGTGAGCATTAATAAGATACCTTGTTTGGTGTCTCTTGAAGAGGAGGTTTGCTTCTCGGAGTACACGTTAAGAAGCTTTTTTAGCAAGTGGAGAGCTTGCTCAGTTCCGGTGTCTGACGTCAGTTTAGAGGAAGGAGATAGAAGGAAGTTCTAGGACTCTGTAGGTTCAAATTCAGAGGTCGGCAATGGTGTTAGAGAAAGAGCGAAGGCGTCGGTTCAGTATCCGGTGGTGCAAGAGGAAAATTCCCTAGGCGTGACATGCCTTTAGTGGGGCATTAATTCTGCTTTGAATTTATTTATGGTTAATGGGGAGGTGAAAAGGCAGGCCTGGTAAATGATGTGCATGGAGTAGTAAGCAATGAACAGTGCATTTACTTTGGGGGAGAACAAACGCCCCTGGTATTAATGAGGCGTGCCTTACCAACCCTATTAATGAGGTGTCTGGCATTAATGAGGCACACACTCATTGCCTTACTAACCCTATTAATAAGGTGTTTCCTGACATTAATGAGGTGCATGCTCATTGCCTTTTCAACCTTATTAATGAGGTATTCCCTGTCATTAATGAGGTACATGCTCTTTGTCTCAACAACTCTATTAATGAGGTGCTCCTTGGCATTAATGAGGTGCATGCTCCTTGTCACATCAACCCTATTAAGGAGGTGTTCCCTGTCATTAATGAGGTGCATGCTCCTTGCCTCACCAACTTTTATAATTGGAAAAATATAATTGATAAAGATGATTGGCACGTTGGTTTCCCTGGAGCGCAAGGATTGAGAGTTTTTGTAGGGACTGGAACAAGTCTCGTAGAAGTAGAGCAATCTGGTGTGTTGGTGTTGGGAGTTGAAGGGACCATGACCTTAGTGGGCGGCGGTGCAGGGACCACGTGCCCAGTGAGCGGATATGGTTGTGTGAGCCCTGTGGGCGACGATGGACGTGTGAGCCTGGTGGGAGGAGTTGGTTGTACCAGCGAAGGTGTGGTGGTACTAAAAGGTTTATCAAGGGTGATGTTAACGCAAGGCTTGGAGAATGAGCACAGTGATTTTAGCCCAAAGTTTAGGGTGTCTTTGGTGGAAGAGGTAGTCCCGGAGACGTTAGAGGAGGTAGCAGGGGTGGGTGTTAGTTGGGAAGGAAGAATTGTTAGCCAAAGGTTGAATAGTGGATTGAAGGAAAATGATTGTGCTTGTTCGAGTGAGAGATTGGTGGAGGTTAATGATTTGGCTGGTATCCTGGTGACAAACGGGGTTGGTCGTTCTTTATGTTTAGAATCTAGTAAGGCGGCGGGTTTAGGTGTGGAAGGGACAGTTTTATTGGATTTTTAGTGTGAGGAAAGTAACTTGGTCGAAGTGAGGGTGGTTCAGGTAGATTATCCTTTTCAGCAATCAAGACCAAAAGCAGTTTCTAATCTTAGGTTGGATAGTGCATTTGAAAACTGCAGCAGAATTTACAGATCGAAAAATGATGTTTTTTAGGCTGCTAAAATTTGGAAAAGTGGTACAAAAATGGGCTATGCATTCTCTGGACAGGAAGACGTGGTTATCTGTAGCCTCCAATCGGTGGAAAATCGAAATAGTTCTAAGTGGAGGAATGTTAGGGGGGAGATCAGTATTTCTAATGATGAAAGTTGTTAGTATGAATATAAGAGGGTTATGAGGTAATATTAAAAGAAATTACCTCAGAAACCTGATCAGGAAGGATCAAGCGGATATGGTGTGTATACAAGAGACGAAGTGCTCAAAGCTTAGCAAGGAAAGTGTTTGTCTTCTGTGGGGGTCTAATGAAGTTGATTGGGTTAAAAATGGAGCAAGTAATAGTGCTGGTGGGATTATTACGATTCGAAAAAAAAAATTGTTTCCAGATGTCCAAATTTTCTAATGGTAGGAATTTCTCTATCATTGAAGGGTTCTGGAAGGTAGGGACGGGGGTTCAGGTCATAATTGTGAACATTTATTGCTCTGGTTCGTTACGGGAGAAGAAGTTGGTTTGAGAGGAGATTGGTGCTTACAATTCAACCTAGTTATCAAAGGCATGGTGTGTTATCGGGGACTTTAATTCTATCAGAAGTAGGGAGGAGATGAAGTTTGATTTCTACGGTCGACTATAGTAGAGAAATTTTGGGTTTTAATGCCTTTATTAAAAAATCAGAATTGGTTGATATTCCATTGATTGGCAAAAAGTTTACTTGGTATAAACCAAATGGGTTAGTGAAGAGTAGATTGACAAGGTACTTGTGTCAAAGGAATGGATCGAAGCTTGGCTGCATTGTAAACAATTCATTTTGAGTAGATCTGTTTCTGACCATTGTGAAATTGTCTTAAGAGAAGAGTTTGTGGATTGGGGCCCGAAATTGTTTAGGTGTCTAGATGTTTGGCAAAGTGACAGCAGATTTAAGGAGTTTCTGAGTGTTAAATGGCCCAGTTACGAGGTGTGTGGAGGAGGTTTATAAATCTTCAAAGAAAAATTGAAAAAACTCAAAGCAGATTTAAAAGTGTGGAACAAAGAGGTTTTTGGAAATGTTGATCAACTGGTGACGAGATGCAAAAAAGGATTAGTGAGTTGGATGCTAAAGAAGACGAAGATGAGTTAGAAGTGGACGAGAGGGAGGAAAGAAGGTCTCTCTTAGCATAACTCAACAAAAATCTTTTTAAGCAAGAGGCGATCTTGAAACAAAAAGTAAGACAAAAGTGGTTGAAACAAGGACATCTTAATACGAAGTTTTTTCATTCGTCAGTTAAATGGACGAGGGCTATAAATGAGTTACATGGGGTAGTAGAAAATGGTCGATGGTGCGCAAGTAAGGAGGTAGTCAAAGATAAGGTCAAAAACTTCTTCGAAGCCAAATTTGTCGGGAATGAAGAGCTTCCGGTCAAGCTGGATAACGTCAAGTTTAATTCTATCTCAGAGGTTGATAACCAAATGTTGGTTGGAGCTTTTACTGAGGAGGAAATCAAGGAAGCAGTTTGGAGTTGTGATAGTTCAAAGAGTCCTAGTCCATATGGTTTTAATTTGGGTTTTATTAAGTTCAGTTGGGAGTTTATCAAAGCGGACATTATGGCGGCAGTGAAAGATTTTGAGTGTAGCAGTAAATGGCCTAGAGGGTTAAACGCGTCTTTCTTATGTTTGATTCCTAAAGTAGATAATTCTCAACAACTTGGTGAGTTTCAACCCATTTTGTTGGTTGAATGTATGTACAAAATTGTTTTGAAAGCGTTATCTCTTCGACTAAAAAAGGTGATTAGTAAAGTAATTAATATCATGCAGTCTGCTTTTCTGGAGGGAAGGGGTTTGTTGGGTAGTGTGTTAGTGGTCAATGAAGTGTTGGATGAAATGACGAGAGAGAAGAAAAGGTGTGTCTTCTTTAAAGTTGATTATGAAAAGGCTTACGACTCAGTTAGGTGGGAGTTCATTTACTACATGTTGGAAAGGGTTGGCTTTTGTGGAAAATGGATTAAGTGGATTAAGGGTTGCTTAGAGTCCGCCACTGTGTCAATCTAGGTGAATGGTAGTCCGGCTAAAGAATTCATTCCTAAGAAGGGGCTTCGGCAGGGTGATTCGTTAGCTCCGTTTTTGTTCTTGTTAGTGGCTGAAGGCTTAGCGGGAGTCTCTAGAATGGCTGTTGAGAAAAATCTGATCAACAGTCTGGAGATCAGAAGCAATAAGGTGAAGGTAAATATGTTACAATATGTTGATGATACTTTATTCTTTTGTGAAGCTAATTGTAAAAGCATCTTCAACATAAAGGTAGCTTTGAATTTCTTTGAACTCTCTTTTGGGCTTAAGGTGAACTTTATGAAGAGTAGGCTTGGTGGTCTGGGGGTTAAACAATTAACAATCCAGCATTTTGTTGCGATTCTAAATTGTGAAGTGACGATGACTCCTTTCGTTTATTTGGGTATGACGGTAGGGGGGAGCCATAAGAGAAATGCATTCTAGGGAGGAGTGGTTGATGGACTAAAGAGTAGATTGTGTAGGTCGAAAGGTAGATTCTTGTCAATGGCCGAGAAGATCTATCTGATTAAGTCGGTACTTTCCTCTATACCGTTGTTCTATATGTCCTTATTCAAAATGTCGATTACGGTGGCAAACGAGCTAGTAAGTATTTAAAAAAAATTCTTATGGGGGTGGGGGTTTGAAGGAAGAAAGGTAGACTAGGCTTCTCGAAAAAAGGTTTGTGAGCCATGTAAGGTCGATGGTCTTGGTATCATTGATTTGAGGACCTTTAACTCGGCATTACTCGGTAAATGGACTTGGCGATTGGGGTCGAATAAGGGTTCTTGATCCTAAGTATGAGGGTTGAAGAAGTTTGCGAGAGGTTGGGAAGAATAGAAAGGATTCCCTTTGGTGGAAAGATCTGAAGGAGGTTTGGGATTTGGAGGGTTGGGGCCAGAATTTTGAAGATATTTTTAAGTGGAAGATAGGATCCGAGAAGGAATTCTCTTTCTGGGAGGATAACTAGGAGGGTTGTGGTGCTTTGAAGAATGTTTTCCCGAGATTGTACTCCCTGAGTTTGTCAAAAGCTTCTAAGGTGGCAGATTTAGGGGTTTGGAATAACGGTGTATGGGTTTGAAATTCTTTCTGGAGAAGGAATTTATTCGAATGGGAAAAGCAATCGGTGTCAAATTTTCCAAGTAATCCAAGGGTTGAGTTTTGACTTAGATAAGGAGGATAGTTGGGTTTGGAAGGGTGGGGAGGCAGTATCTTATACCGTTAATTCAGCTTATAATCGTCTTAGGGGGAGTTGGAAAGGGGAGGATGCAACCGTATATAAGCAGTTTTGGAAGTGTAAAGCGCAACCTTCCACACTCGTTACTGCTTGGAGGGTGATGGAGAATAAGATAGCCACCAGGGTCAATTTGGAAAAGCGTGGGATCGTGTTAGATAGTCCTTTGTGTAGTTTTTGTAGGGTGGAGGAGGAGTCCAATCGATATTTGTTTTTCGAGTGTAGATTTGCTTGGCTAGTTTGGAGCCATTGCTTTGATTGAATTATAGTGCAGTTCGTGTCTCACAACGTTCCTTTGCTGAATTTTTCCAGTTCACACTCATATATGCTTCAGGCGATGTATGGAAAGCGGTTTAGATTGCAGTGGTAAGCAAGTTGTGGAAGCATAGGAACAATGCAATTTTTAATAGGGGTGTGACTGACGTTTCAGAAGTTTTTGCCTTGGTTCTTAAAGGCTTGGTTGTTGGTCACTGCCAAGTCTCATGCTACGTTTTTCTTTTTTTTCTGACTAGTGTCTTGACCCTCTGGTTGTATGAGGATGATTTGTTAATATTTTTTCCAGGGGTTTGTTCTTTTAGGTGGGATCTCAGGGTCCAGTTAGGTGAGTTGGTTTGTGTTTTTTGTATACGGGTTGAATCACCCCTGAAATGATTCACATTTATTGATTTCTTATTGCCGATAAAAAAAAATTCTAAGGGGATTAGACGTGGATATTCACTCTACTATTATTTGTGTGTATGTGATGTTTATTAGTTGTTAGTGTTGTTATTTGTTAAGTGAGATATGAGACTGGAGAAATACAAAAACACAAAACAATTAAAGAAGCATATGAAAAGTTAAAAATAATTGTAGACGCACTTTCATCATCCCTACAATTACATAACACTCTTATTGGAAGAAGACATTAAGAAAAAAAAAAGGCCAACACCTTTTTCCCTTGTTCCTTTATGTATTTTCTCTAGAAAGAGCAAGACACCTATGAGAAATATTATGATTTTTTTTTCACGCACATGTGATGAGTGTGAAATCATAAATGAAGACCCATCAACAAATTCAAAGAGGAAGAAGATTGAGGATGATGATGATTCTTTAGGTATTGTTGTCTTGGCTCATTGTGATGTGTAGGAACTCATCTTTTTCACTCTTCGTTTCTCTTTTAGGGCTCCCACTCGTTTTCTTCATTTTTTCTTTCAATAATGGTTTTGACAACCTAAAAATAGAAAATGCAAGTCAAGGTCATGGGGAGACTCTAACACCCCTTATATCTCTTTGGAAAAATATCATTCCAATTGAATAAGATTATCTCCAGAAGAGAAACTTGTAAAACAATAATAATAATAATAATAATAATATATATATATATATATATAATATTGTACTTATGTTTAAAATAACTAAGAGGGTTGTATTTAACGAAATTAGAAATATGATTGCATTGAATTAGTTCCAATATTCCATTTTTCTTTGCTTTGTAAAGAATAGAAAATATTATTGTATTCAAATATATTATAATCTTTAAAGAGGAAAAAGAGATTCATGGTTCTAAAACTAGGGTCAATGTCAATTTGTTTATTCATGATACTAAATAGAATGACTTGAGTCCAAATTTAAGAGTTTTTAATGGATAAATAATTCAAAAAAACTCACTGTATTCTTTATTATTGAAAAAATGAAGAATTAAACCTCGTCCTATTCTTTTAGACAAAACATTATGATTCGTTTAATGTTTGAAGATAAGGAAAAGACAAGTCATAGATTATAAATAATGTGCAAACTCTCATAATGCAACTTTCATTAAACAATTCCTCCAAATTTTAATAATCACAATACATTATAAAACCACCGACCAAACGTTCTTGATTTACAATTAAGAGATTTTTTTTTTCTTTTTGGCACTATGCTTCTTCTGTCAGAAGTCCCGCTAAGTAAAATATAAATAATATGCTCTCCAAATGGCTATAATAATGCATGCTTAAATGGGGTACTATAATTGATTATTTGAACGTACAAGATTAGGTTGAAAAAGAAAAAGAAAGTCGAAATTTTATTAAAAATAAGCAAAGTTCACTATGTTTTTTTTAGTAAAAGTTACCCAAAGTTGAATAATTATATATATATATATATATATATATATATATTATCAGAAAAAAATTAATATATATATATATTATCACTTTCTTTTAGCGTAATAGTGAAAAGAGAAAAAAATGAGAAGCAAGAAAATGAAAATTTATGTTGTTTGGATGTGCATAAAATAAGTTGAAAGTAAATAAAAAAAATTATAGATAATTTGATTGATGTGAATTTATTATAAAAAAATATTAATTGCGTAATTTATTAATTTACCGAAATATTTTTGTTTTGAAATTGTGAAAGAGTTTAATTAAAATAAAAATAAATATATATTTATATATTTGTGTTTGAAAATTGAAATTAAGAAGAAGAAAAATACAACCAATATTATGATGTGAAGCATGCAATTGTATTGTTAATTATTTTACAAAAATTTCATATCTAATTTTTTGAAAGATTTTAATTAAAATTAAGAATAATGTTTGATGGTAAAGGAGGGGTGACTCCTAATCAGGTTTCTTGCAATGAATTTTTTGATTGGATTAATACTAATGATCTTTCTTGTATGCATTTTACTGGAACTTGGTGTAATTGAAGGAGAGGGTTGTATAGAATTCACAGAAGATTGGATAGGGCGTTATGTAACGGAGTGTGTTTGGATAAATGAGATTCTTGTATTTATCAGGTTCTTGTTAAAAATTGTTTTGATCATTCCCCTATTCTTGCTAGTAATTCTTTGAGGAATGTTAACAATTTTCGTTTTTTTTCTGTGGCTTCAAGACTTTTCATGTATGAAGCTTATTCATGATTCTTGGGTTAATAAGGTTGTTGAATCTCAATATGTTTATTTTACAACATAAGTTAAAAATGTTGAAAGTTGAACTTCAATTGGAATAAAAATTCTTTCGGTAATGTTCACAATGCAGCTCTTCTTAAGCAGGGTCTCCTCCTTGGTATTCAACCTTAGAGACTGTTAGTATGTCTAATATTGATGGCCTTCTCTATCAAGAAAAGATCACTAAGGAGGAGCTTGATCAGGCTCTTCACTGTCAATATTTGTTTTGGAAAGAAAGGGCTAAGATGTTTTGATTTAAAGATAGGGATAGAAATACTGCTTTTTTCCATGTTGTGGTCAAGAGGAGAAATAATTCTAGTGAGATTCATCGTCTACGGATTGATAATGTGGTTATTGAGGATCCTAAACTCATTGAGGAACATATTTTAAACTTTTATAAAACTCTTTATGCTGAGTGTATTTCTCATGTTCAGGATACAAACAATATGGAAGATTTTATTGGTACTTATACTCCTGAGTTGGTTTAGGGTAAACAAAACTTGGTTCTCCCTGAAATGAACAGTAATGTGGTATCTCTTATTCCTAAGATTCAGGATGTTGAATCCATTAAAGATTATAGACCAATTGTTGTTGCTAATTTTAAATTTAAGATTGTTTCCAAGATTTTGGCAAATCGGTTTGCTCTTGTGGCTGCCATAATTATTTATCCTAATCAATATGAGTTTGTGCAAGGCAAACAGATTCAAGATTGTATTTGTATTGCTTCTGAAGTTATTAACTTGCTTTCTAAAAAGGTTGACGGAGGTAATGTGGCTTACAAAGTTGATATTCACAAAGCCTTTGACACTCTAAGTTGAAAGTTTTTACTATTAGTTTGTCACGCTTTTGTTTTCACCCCTTGTTTGTCGGTTGGATTAGTACTATTCTTTGTTCAGCTATGCTTTCTATCAGAATAAATGGTAGTCTGGGGTTTTTTTTCCTTGTAGTAGAGGTGTTAGACAAGGTGATCCTTTGTCTCCTCTACTTTTTTGTCTTACAGAGGAAGTTCTTAGTAGAGGTCTCTTAAAGCTTGTGAATGATAAGAAGATTCTACATATGCCTACTCTGCAAGGTTTTCTCACTTTCTCTCATATTTTATATGCAAATGACATTTTTATTTTCTGTAGGGCAGATAATAAGTCTCTTAGAAATTTGAGTAATTTTCTTAAAACATATGGTGATTTCTCTGGTCAACATGTTAATAATTCTACGAGTAGTTTTTTCACTATGGATAATTCTACGAGATTTGTAACCAAAATTCAGCGTATTCTTTCTTGTAGTCATGGTTGTTTGCCTTTCACTTATTTAGGAGTGCCTATCTTTGTTGGTGTTCCAAATGGTCTTTTTTTCAACGGTTGTAGTTAACTTCTTGGAAAGGTAAATCTTTTAGCACGATGGGTCGGGTTCAGTTGGTCAATATGGTAATTACGGGTCTTCTAGCTTATAGTTTTAATTTGTATAAATGGCCTGTTTCTCTTCCTAGGCAAGTTGAGCAGTGGTGTCGAAATTTTATCTGGACTGCTGAAATTCTGAAAAAAGGTATAACTACTGTTAATTGTGATACGATTTGTTCTCCCCTTGAGAATGGAGGTTTGAAAATTATTAACCTTCACCATTGAAATAATGCATATCTTCTTAAGCTTGCTTGGAACTTTGCTTATAGCAACAAACCTTGGTCTTTGCTCTTGAAAGCCAGGGTTCTTAAATCAAAATACGAGTTTCGAATGGTTTATAGATCCTCATCTCTTTAGCCTGGAATTAAGCAGTTTTATTCTACTATACTTAATTATATTTCTTGGACTTTTGGTACATGTTCGTTTATTAATTTCTAGAATGATAAATGGTGTGCTACTACTTCTTTAACAAATATTGCAGGATTATATGATGATGGTATTTTGGATACAGTCTCTTAGTTTTGGACAAGTGGTGATTGGAATATTCCATTGTCTTTACAGTAGATGCCTCATCTTTTTAGTCATATCATGGTTGGGGCAGAACAGGATATTCCTAATTGGATTCTATATGAGTTTGGTCGTCTCACTCTTAAATCAGCTAGGACTTTTTTCTTGGATCCAGGAGTTCCCTGTGGTTGGGGTAAATTTATTTGGTCTTCATATATTCTGCCTTCCAAAACTCTTGTCCTTTGGAAAGTTTTTCATGGGCGGCTTCCTACAGATCAACATATTCAAAATAAAGGTCTGCATATTTGTTCTATGTGTACGCTTTCTGAAAAGCACGAGGAATCTATTCAACATTTATTTTTTGAATGTTCTAATGCTTTGCGTATTTGGAGTTGGGGTCGACACATTTTTCCTACTTATCATTTCTCTAATAAGGATAATCTTCTTTCTTTTATTAAGAGTGATGGTATTTGGTTAAATTGGTTAAGCTTGATGTGATAACTTTTTCTATTTGGATGATATGGCGTATGAGAAATTATGCTCATTTTTAGGATAAGATTGAGGTTCTAGGGCTATTTTGGTTATTAAATATTTAACTTGTCTAGTAGGTAATTCGTCTAAAGCTTCAATGAAGAATGATATGTTCGATTTCATTGTGCTCAAGTGTTTTGGTATTAACACTCTGGTAAAGTTCTACGTCCTCTTCCTGTTAGATGGGAGTTTCCTTCATCAGGCTTGGTTAAAATTAACACTGATGGGGCTGCTAGGGCATATCCTGGTCTTGCTACTTGTGGAGGTATTTTTCGTGGGAGTATGAGGGATTTATTGGAGTTTTTTCTGCATTTCTTGAAGTTCAGACTGCTCTGGTTAATGAGATTTATGGGGTTATACATGCTATGGAGGAAGCTCAAAAGATGGGGCTTACTAATGTCTGGCTGAAATGTGATTCTACTCTGGTTTGTGTTGCGTTTACTGCTAGGAAAAATGTTCTTTGAATGCTTCGTAATCGATGGAATACTTGTCTTAATTACTGTGAGAAAATTAGGTTTAGGGTTACTCATATTTTTTTGGATGCTTCGTAATCGATGAAATACTTGTCTTAATTACTGTGAGAAAATTAGGTTTAGGGTTACTCATACTTTTTGTGAAGGGAATGTGTGTGCTGATAAGTTGGCTAATTTAGGATTTATTCATAAAGAATCTTTGCATTAGTATAATAGGCTTCCATCTAATCTATTCTTAGAATTTCGTTATGAATATGTATAATCTACCTATGTATCGTTTTTGTTAACATATGGGTTTTGGTTTAGCCCCCCATATTTTTGTATTTTTTTTTAATAATATTTTTTACATGTGATGAAAAATGATTGTTGTTACTTGAGATGTCAGCCTAGTTGAGATCTCAAGTTACATAGTGATGCCTAAAATAAAAGCTTTTATTTTAAAAAAAAGTTGGTATTTTTTATTGCTTCAAAATTGTAATTAAAGAAAAAAAAATCTACATTTAAATATTTTGATTCAATCGGTTAACTACACAATCTTAATTGATTACAAACACATGCTGAATCGGTCATGTACAACATCCTAATCGATTACGTTATGGGATATAATAGATTATGGAGTCAAACATCTGTTAGAATGTATGGCTTTAAACTAGAGGGAGAGTGAATGGTTTAAAGAGGGTTTTCGTAAACTTTTAAGTCTAGAATGAAATCACTTCGAGAAAACTTGATTAAGAAATCAGTTTGCCAAAAAACACAAAGCAAATAAGCACAACACCATAAAAACAATCGGTTGTTTATACCAGTTCACAAATATAAACTGAATTTAAAGAGTTCAAGGGATAGAGAGATTGAACACACAGGTTTATGTTAGAATATATGGCCTTAAATGAGAGGGGGGGTGAATTGTTTAAGAAGGATTTTTGAAAACTTTTAAGCTTAGAATGGAAATACTTCAGAAGAACCTTGATTGAGAATTCAGTTTTTCCAAAACAAACAGCAAAAAGCACAAAGCTGGAAAAACAATCGATTGTTTTAACGAAACAATCGGTTGTTTATATCAGTTCCAAAATATCAAACTGAATTAAAGAGATAGGGATAGAGAAATTGTACACAATTGTTTATACTGGTTCACTCCAATCCATAGCTACATCCAGTCTTCTCAGAAACCCTGAGGAAATCCACTAAGCAATAGCCACTTGATCACTTACACCACAACCAAGAGAATGACCTTGAACACCTCAAAAAACACACTCTCCTTGGCCAACACTAAGATTGTTGATCTTGAACACCTGAAGAACACACAGCCAATCTCAGCAACACACACAAACGAATTGTTCAGCAGTTTACAAAGATTACACTTGTTACAAATGGAAATATGAAATCAATACAAGTAGAATCCCTATTCAGCACCTTGATCAATCTCTCAACTCTTTAGCAATCTCAGAATACTTTTAAAAATTCTTCTTCTAAAACTTTGTTTCAAGATTCTTAATATATCAAAACTGTTTTTCAGAATATATCTAAGAATATAGTTTGTTATCAAATCTTAACAAACTCTTAATTGCATTTAAAATAGATTGGTCAAAGCATTTAATGACTGTAGCGTATTCAGTTAAAGCATTTAAAGCTCAGTCAAAGAAAACAGTTTTTCTGTTATGGTTTTAAAACAAACAATCGATTGTTTCATCGAATCAATCGATTGTTTTGTTACTTAACAAAATACACCATTCAAAAACAGTTTTCAAACTTTCTCAAAACATCTAAGTGTAAACAATCGGTCGTTTCGACAAAACAATCGGTTGTTTCAACTTAGTTTGAAAATCATTTTGCTTTGTTAAAATTGAGATGCTAATTGCTTTGAGATTTAATCTAAGTGTTGATTACAACATTGAACTACCCCAGAACAAGGCTGAAACCAGCACAACAACATCAAGCAAAGCAGAGGCTTCATCATCCTTCAAAGGATTTGGATTCTTCAAAACATTGAACTCCACTTGGTTCAACAATCTCCCCCTATTTGATGAAGACAAATCCCTAGTGCTTGTGTTGTACTGATTAAATCTGAAGCAGTTCCTGCAGAGAAAGCATTTATACTATCCAAAGCTTCTTACAGCAGCAAGTTGGATTTCACTTCATTAAGCATAATAAACAATCGGTTGTTTACACGAAACAATCGGTTGTTTCTGTCAGCAGCAGCAGAAAGCAATTTTAAATGCAGAGATTTAAACATTTTATGCATATAAGACATAGATATACAAGAACCAATAATTCTCCCCCTATTTGTCTTCACAAATAGACTTTAACATGTATTAAAAACAAATTTAAGAGAGATTATTAAGATCAAGAATACCTAACTCATTTCTTAAGAAGAAAAACCTCTCTTTTGGCAAAGGCTTTGTGAAGATGTCAGCTAACTGCAGTTTGGTCTCCACAAACTTCACTTCACAATTCCCATTTTGCACATGATCTCTGATGAAATGATGTCTTATTTCAATATGTTTGGTCCTTGAGTGCTGAATTTGATTTTTGGTAAGATTGATTGCAGTTGTGTTATCACACATCAAGGGAACTTTGCTGATTTGTAAACCAAAATCTGCAAGTTGTTGCTTGAGCCATAGGATCTGTGCACAGCAGCTACCTGCAGCTATATATTCTGCCTCAGCAGTAGAAAAAGCAACACATGCTTGCTTCTTGCTATGCCATGAGATTAGGCTTGAGCCAAGAAGGTGACAAGTGCCACTTGTGCTTTTTCTATCTAGCTTGCAACCTGCAAAATCAGAATCTAAATAGCCAATTAAATGTATTGAAGAGTGAGAAGGATACCATAGTCCTACAGAAGATGTTCCTTTGAGATATTTCAGAATCCTTTTTGCAGCTTTGAAGTGTGACTCCTTAGGATTTGCTTGATATCTTGCACATAGACACACCGCAAACATGATGTCCGGTCTACTTGCTGTGAGATAAAGCAATGATCCAATCAAACCTCTGTATTTTGTTTAATCTATACTCTTTCCAGCAGCATCTGCATCCATATAGCAGCTTGATGGCATTGGAGTGCTTGCCTCTTTGCAATTCTCCATGTCAAACTTTTTGAGAATTTCCTTGCAATACTTTGATTGACTTAGGAAGATCCCATCCTTTGTTTGTTTAACCTGCAATCCAAGAAAGAAAGATAGTTCTCCCATCATAGACATTTAAAACTCACCTTTCATTGCAGCCACAAATTCTTCACACAATCTATCTTGTGTAGCACCAAAAATGATGTCATCAACATAGATTTGCACAAGAATAATTTCTGCATTAGACTTCTTGATGAAGAGAGTCTTGTCTACCATTCCTCTTTCATAACCATGAGATAGTAGAAAGTTGTTAAGCCTCTCATACCACTGCCTTGGAGCTTGTTTCAGACCATACAAAGTTTTCTTCAACTTGAAGACATGATTAGGAAACTTGTGATCTTCAAAACCCGGTGGTTGATCTACATAGACTTCCTCATTGATGTAGCCATTCAAGAAGGCACTCTTTACATCCATTTGGAAGAGTTTGAAACCACTCATACAAGCAAAAGCCAGCAGCAGCCTCACAGCCTCCAATCTAGCCACAGGAGCAAAGGTTTCACCATAGTCTATGCCCTCTTCTTGATTGTAGCCTTTGGCAACTAGCCTTGCTTTGTTTCTAGTGATCACTCCATCCTCATCTAGCTTGTTCCTGAAAACCCATTTTGAACCAATAACATTCATTTCATTAGTTTTAGGGACAAGAAACCATACCTCATTTCTTTCAAATTGGTTTAGCTCTTCATGCATAGTTTCAACCCACTTCTCATCCTTGAGAGCTTCTTCAATTGACTTTGGTTCAATTTGAGAAACAAAAGTTGTGTGCCTGCAGAAGTTTGAGATGGAGCTACGTGTGGAGACACCTTCCTTTATCTGCCCTATGATGTTATCCACTGATAGATCTCTAGGAATCCTCCACTCTTTGGGCAACTCACTCTGTTGCAGAATTTCAATCGGTTGTTTCTGCGAATCAACCGGTTGTTTTTCTGCACTGATATCTAGCTTCTCTAAACTGATGCTCTGTTCGTCTTCCTCAGCATTGATCTTTGGGTTCTCACTGATTCTGCGATCTACCTCATCAAAGACTACATGTACTGATTCTTCTACAGTCATCAATCTCTTGTTGTAGACTCTATATGCATGGCTTGAGAGGGAATAACCAATGAAAATGCCAAGGTCAGCTTTTTCATCAAACTTTCCCAAGCTTTCCTTTCCATTGTTGAGAAAAAAACAGCTACAACCAAATACTTTGAGGTGACTGATGTTAGGCTTCCTTCCATTGAACAACTCATATGGGGTTTTCTTCAAGATGGGCCTTATAAGCACCCTATTCATCACATAGCAAGAGGTGCTCACTGCATCTGCCCAAAAATACTTAGGAAGTGATGATTCACTAAGCATTGTCCTTGCAAGCTCTTCAAGAGATCTGTTCTTCCTCTCTACAACTCCATTCTGCTGTGGTGTTCTTGGAGCAGAGAAATTGTGTAGGATTCCTAACTTCTCACAGAACTTTGCAAACTTCTCATTTTGGAATTCCCCTCCATGGTCACTTCTTATGGAGCCAATGTTGCTGTTCTTTGTGTTTTGAAGCCTTCTTGCTAGCTTTTTGAATGCAGCAAAGGCATCACTCTTTGATTCCAAGAACAAAGTCCAAGTGTACCTAGAGAAATCATCAACAATAACAAAAGCATAATAATTTCCACCAAGACTCATAGTTCTAGAGGGTCCAAAGAGATCCATGTGAAGGAGTTCAAGAGGTCTCAATGAAGAGACAAGATTTTTGGTTTTAAAAGAACTCTTCACTTGTTTCCCCTTTTGGCAAGCTTCACAAATGTGATCCCTCTCAAACTTGAGTTTTGGCAGCCCAATCACAAGATCTTTTGATATTAGCTTGTTCAAATGATTCATGTGAATATGAGCAATTCTTCTATGCCAAAGCCAAGATTCATCTTGCTTGGATAGAAGACATCCAATTGAACATGGTGTAGAGATATCTAGAAGATACACATTATTAACTCTCTTACCTACCAACATTACCTCTTTGGTGTTGGGTAGACAGATTTCACATGTGTTTGTCTTGAACATTACTTGATATCCCTTGTCACATAGTTGGCTAATACTCAGAAGATTGTGCTTTAGGCCTTCAACAAAGAGCACATCATGAATCACCAAGATGCCTTCATCTCCTATGGATCCTCTTCCAAGTATTCTTCCTTTGTTGTTGTCTCCATAGGTGACATAACCCTCTTGCTTGAAGGATATTCTCAGGAACTTTGATTTGTCCCCTGTCATATGCTTGGAGCATCCACTGTCCAAGTACCAAAGATGTTTTCTTTCCTCCAAGATGTCCTACAAAAACATTATCAAGTACATAGGTTTGGTCCCCTTATGAATGTGGGTCCATTTGGTTTATGCTCATCAATACAAGCTTTATTTTTCTTGGGAATCCACTTCATAAGCCCTTTAGGAACAACATGTTTTCTGATTTTACAGAATCGCACAGAATGACCTCTTTTCATGCAATAGAAGCATGTAACAATCGATTGTTTCGATGGTCCAATCGATTGTTTTTCTGGCATTTTCGAAAATGATTTTGAAAATCTATCTTGCTTGTTTTGTGGATTAAAACCCAATCCAGATTTTCCAAAAACACAATTTTGAGATGCTAGCACACTCTCAAAGTTAGATTGGCCTTTAGAAAGCTTATCCACTGTTTTAACAAGATAGTGGACCTTCTTTTCAAGATTTTCGCAATTTTCACAAATTAGAGTATCACACTTGCAAGAGGAGTTTTTGTAAATAATTTCCAGATTTTCAAAATCCATTTTTGAGTTTTCTAAATCCTCTTCCAGTGCCTTTACTCTGTTTTCAAGCCAGCTATTCTTTTCTTTCAACCGATTGTTCAAGAGAGCCAATCGGTTGGCTTCTTCATGAGTTTCTTGAAAGGCTTGATGCAATTGACCATAATTTTCAGAGTTTGAAGAGTTTGATGAACTTACACTACATGAGTCATCTTCCCTTCTGGCCATTAAGCAAAGATTGAGGCTTTTCTTGTTTTGCCTTTTCTTTCTTCTTGCTTGACTCTTTGTTATTGCTTCCTTTGGTTCATGAGCAGCTTTGAGTGTCTCCCACATTTCCTTAGCAGTTTTGCACTTTGATATTCTGAAAAATTCATTAGTTTCTAGTGCAGAAGCTATAATATTTTGGGCAGACTTATCAAGCTGAGCCATCTTACATTCATCATCTGTCCATTTGGACAAAGGTTTTGTAAAGAAAGCATTTTCCTTTTTAAACTTTGCAATGTAAAGAAAGCATTTCTCTTTGATCCAAGCAATCTCCAACTCTTCAAAAGCAAAATCAGTGAAAAACTCAAATATGTTTTTCTTTTATTAAATCTCAGTTGTTGTTTGTTACATAATCCGAACAAACTATTTATTGCATTCAAAGATTGGTCAAAGCATTTAAAACTGGAGCGTATTCAGCTATAAAATCATTTAATGCTCAGTCAAAGCACAAAACAGTTTTTTGTTATAGTCCCAAAACAAACAATTGGTTGAATGCTCGAATGAATCGATTGTTTTGGTTTGACAGCAAGTCAACCATCAGAAACAGTTTTCAACCTTTCTAAAAACACCTAAGTATAAAACAATCAGTTGTTTTGACAAAACAACAGGTTGTTTTTCACTTAGCTCGAAAAACACTTTTCATTTAAAAGGTTTGAGAATGCTTAAGCTTTGGATTCAATCAAGAGTGGATTTACACATATAATCTACCCCAAATCCTATCTAAAGACAGCTCAACAACAACAAGCACATCCAGCCTTTCATCAACCTTCAAAGGGTTTGGATTCTTCAAAGCTTTGAACACACTTGATTCAACAACATAATCAACTATAACCCCTTCATTTTACACAACTAGTGTTTCCATTGCTTCAGATGCATGTAGTATGGGCACATCCATGCCTGTTTCATTTCCACAAGCAACTACGTACACCTATCCCATATAATATACATATGCATATTTTCAAATTCAAAGACACATTAAATAATGGTCACAATATCAGTCCAACAATGATCACCTTTCTCATCCATGTATTTTGTATTTTTTTTTAATATTTTCGAAGTCATAATTGATTATGGCCTCATTGTAACCAATTAAGTAACCTTTCTTAATCGGTTATAAGCACATGCAAACCACTTTCATAAAATTTCAGCCTTCACCAACTTCATGCAAACAACATCAATGTTGAAACCAATATTCCCACGTAGAGACATAGTAGTAATTGAACATCAATGACCAACATTTCCATGCAAATCACCACACTTCAAAGGAGGTGTTTCCTCCCTCCCCTCTCACATTTTTTTCTATGCAAATCAACTCAAATCCTCCCTACCAAACTGCTACATCAACTAACCTTTCTCAACCTCCAAATTTTCTTGCAAAGTTCAACAATCCCATCCAAATAAAGTGTATATGAAAAAATGTATAAAATTCGAAACGAAATATATCTAAAAAAATAGCAACCTAACAACTCTAAAATAAACTATTTAAAGCCCGATAATTGATATATATTATGAAAAATATCTAAATTAATGATACAAGGTAAAACATCAAACCAAGTAGAGTCTAGATAAACATTGTAGAGATTCAACGCTAATAAGTCATGTATAAACCCATATAAAGGACTATGAACCTTCAATTCAAGAGGAAAATGTGACGCTCTTTCACATTGGAACATTTCTCTTAAGTTTTTCAAGAGAGACATCAGGAATATTCCACACCAACAAGTAGTGAAAAAACCTAATTAGTTTTAACCAAAAATCTTAAGACAATGTTATATTTTGTTAATCTTATTCATATTATTCATGTGTGACTAAGGTGGGACTTTCAACATATTGAATTCCTAAAACCAAAACCAAAATTAGACATCTCCAAATAACTTTTATCTAACTTATTTCCATGATCACATATGAATATCAATAAACTTTAAAATATAAAAATTAATAATATCATTATTCGTATTCTTCTTAAAAGAATTACGTGACAGTTTTATACACATAGTAATATCAAAATTCATATGTTTTTGAAACTTCCATGATTTCTCATCTTCACAATATTCACATAATACGGTAATAACTACTAAATGATTTTCTTTCACAAAATGACTACTTGCAACATAAAATATCACAAGTTAAAAGAGAGAAAAATAAAACTAAAATAATTACTCGCAACATTAAAAAACCTCAAAATATCAATTAGAAGAGAGAAAAAAAAATTGGAAAAAAACTGATTGAAAGCACAACTATATTTTTATGAATTTCCCTATCCTACTTCTTGGACCTTCTGTTTTCTACCTAACAAATGTTCTATTAATTAACCATATAGAAAATTACGAAAACATATTTATGGTTCGGTGACATGTTTTGGTTTCCGATGTACTATAATGATTGCATATGATAGATATTTAATTTTATATACATATGTGGCACTCGTTGGATTGTTAATAACTTATTTTTATTAAAAATTTCACTAGTCACGGAATATTTTCTTTTAATTTCATGTTTTTATCCCCAACACTTAATATATATATATATATATATATATTATTACTATTAATAATATTTGTGGACGGTGTAAGGAAGAAAGAAAACGAAAATAAAGAAGAGAATCGAAAATTATTTCATTAACTGACTAAAAAACATGAAGAAGCCTACCAGTATAAAAACTTTCCAGACTTGAAAACAACCAAACAGTACACAAAACTATAAAACAAAACATAATCTCCCTAAAACAGAGCATGACAAAAAACTCTCTATATATTGTCAAGTATTCACCTTAAACTTATGGCTGGCTTATCAATAACAATAAGTTTATTATGAATTGTTTGAAAGAAGATCCTGAGTTTAGTGAGAAAATCAATAATTTCATGGCAGATCAGAATATGTATGAGAAAAACACAATTGTGTTGAATGTAATCCCTGAAAAAATAATATCCAACTCAAAATACATTGTTTTTTAGTGTGTGATAAAATTAGTACTTAATAAGACAACTCCTAAATTAACTTAATATATTTTAGGAATTATAATGGATATACATAACTTAATTAGAAAGGAGAAAACTTATAAAAAAATGTAACTTTTAAGAATGTGGTAAAAAAATAGCTCCAATATTTGAATTATGTAATAGAAAAAGATAACGCTCACGTTAAAAAAAACTAAAATGCACGTCAAATTTTTATGACGAATTTTATCAATGGTGGAAAAACAATTGGTATCCTTAAATAAAAAAGCGGTAAAAGTAAGATTATCATGATAAAGAAGAAAAAGACTAAACTAGGTATAAGAGATAAAACAACAACCTAAGGAGAAATTATTCATAACCTTGAAAAAAATGGGAAAATCACTCTAATTAACGTTGAAGACCATAAGTATCACTAGAAATATAAAGACCATTTTACATTTAACCATACATAAATATTATGTAACATCATGAAGAATTTGAAAAAAAAAAATTATAGATAAGATTAACTTAATATCCAAATCTATGATACAACTTAAATAAAGAAGATTACTTTCAAAAGTGTCTAAACACTGAAAAATTTCACATATCTCCAAAAGTGATAAAGGGAATGCATATTTATAGTCATCAAAGTTTAAAATTTCAAATACAAATTGTACTTGAACTTGGCTTGGCGTAGAATGATTGGTGTGTTTGCGATGCTCGAATGTCCACAAGTCTACTTCTTCGAAGCTGGTAGTCGATCGGCCGAGGGGTAGGGGTATTTGCGATTGTACTCCGACGCTCAAGTCCGTGCTCAGTTTAGGATGTGTTATGGTAGGATTTGAAAACGTACCTTTCTCCTTTCTCTAACCTCTTTTATATGAGTATGTTTCCTGTCTCCATCTGTTACACCTCGGAGATATCGCATCCCTGCTTATTTAATGCTAATGATCACTATTAATGCTATTCATTATTCATTTAATGCTCATGAAGACTATTAATGATGTCTATTATTTATTCAATGTTAATGGTAACCGTCGCCAACACCCATTACTTATGATGCTCTTTATGTTGTTACTTGTTTCGGACGGTCATGTCAAGTTCGTCTGGTACCGACCAATATACAAATATAATAGAGTAATTCAAAAACTCAAATTCAAATTGAAACGTTCAAACTTCTTTCAATTGACCAAAATGTAAGAAATATATTTTATGTCATGCTATGAGACACACACTTTTCTTTCTTATTTGAGAATATTATTTTTCATGATTGCTTCACCCATGTTACATTATTTGGACTTGAATTGAGTATTCAATTATAACTCAATTTTAATCCAAACTACAACTACAAAAATGAAATTTTTTCTTTTAAAAGATACAATAAAAACAAAACAATACAAAAAATATTTTATTTTTTGAAACTAATACTAATAAAGATTATTCTTATAAATACACTTGTAAATGATGTGAGAAAAGAAAGTTGAGGAGAAAATAGTCATTTCATATAAAAAAAAATCCTTTTTTGTCCTCTTCTTATCACAATTACACTAAACAATACATTTATATTAGTAAAAAAAAACTCATAATCATCATCATCTAATGTAGAGCTGATAATCATAAATCAATCGCTCAGTAAATGAGACAAAAAGTTTTGAATACCTACACCAAGAATGGACTTTGATTGCACTATAAAAGTGCAATGAGGAGAAAAATATTATATATATATATATATATATATATATATATATATATATATATATATATATATATATATATATATATAACAAAAGATTTCTAGAGTTAAAGACATCCTGGAAGATTTTAATGAGAGACATATTAAAGATGTCCGAACATCAACTCTATAAATACTTAGTTACTTGTAAAACATGGTACACATATTTAATATCTAGTTGTATTATGTGTAAATTTACTTACACTTCATTATCTTTATTAATTAAAACATCAATTGTTAATATTTTCTATTTTTTTTTTAATAATTAAAATGATTTATTTTATTAAAACTCTTAAATTAAATTTTAAATAAACATTAAATTGTTTGTCCATTGTGGGAAAAAATTACTTACAATTTGAAGGCGTATCATTAAAACAAAAATTAAATGAGAAAATATGTCTTTGGAGTGCGGCCCTACGAGACTCTGACTCTGTCAAGATAGTACCGCTTCCATTCTTTCCTTCGCTTCTTTCTCTTTCTCGCGAGAAAAGAAGAAGACGACACCGGCGCGCCAAGTCTCAACCACAACCAAACAGGCCCCACACCTGCTCAGAACACTTTAATTAATTAATTAATTAATTTCCTCAATTATTTCGAGAAGAAAGAAATAAATAAATAAATATTCCCACACTTATCCGAACACCGTTATTTTGTTTGGTTCGCTTGCACTTTTCGCAAGCAGGAACACAATAATAGTAACTAATTAAATAGTTTAAAAAAAAAAGAAAAATAAAAAGGAGACGCTGGTGGGTCTTGGTATTGTCGGTTTAGTCATCATGAGCCTCCAACTTCTCCCACTACAGCCAAATTACTAGCGCAAGAGAGTTCAACGTGAAGCTACACTGCACGATTATTCTTCCTTCTTTCTTTCGCTTCTTCCTTTCGCTATTTGATCTCTTTTCCTCTGAATCACCACTGCGTTGTCGCTTCTCGTTCTAGGTTTTGCAGCCATGGGGGCTGCGTGGAGGCAGTTGAAGGTCATGCTCCGCAAGAACTGCCTCCTCAAAATTCGTCATCCCTTCGTCACTGCCGCCGAGGTTGCATTCTCTTCTTCTCACTTTCAACTTTATTTTGCTTTGCATGTTCTCTCTCACTCTCTCACTCTCTCAGTTCCTCCTTACACGCATAACACACTCTCCCTCCCTGTTTTATGAGTTTGATCCTTTGCTTAATTTGAACGATTCCGTGTGTTTGGTTGCTTTTGCGTGATGATCTTTGCTTATTTTTCGCCTTTTATTACTTTCTTATTTGTTTTTTTAATGGTTGACTATTTTTTTTTGGTTTTGATAAAAGTTGTTGATTATTTTTCCGGTTATGTAATGTAATTTTTCTTTTATGGTATACATATGCATTTACATATTCTTTTAAAGATGCGTTTAGGCTTTTGTGTGAGTGTTTGTCGGTTTTTCTTTCAACTGCATTTCAATCTGCTGAATACTGGAATTCTTATCCATATCGCTCAATCCATGGCAGATTTTGCTCCCTACGATTGTATTGCTGCTGTTAGTAGCTATAAGGACAAAAGAGGATACACAAATTCATCCTGCTCAACCGTGAGTGTTTTTGTTCATTGCTCACTGTTACCGTGAGAGTGTATTTTAATTATTTCTCTATCTTGTGTTGTATGGAGAACTGTAGAAGGTTTTAATTTTTTTTCTCATACGAATTTTTAATTTTGTTTTGAATACTCGTATATTTAGAAAGTAAAAGTGAATGGAAATGACCTTCGCAAGCTGGTCTATGCGGAGGGAAATTTTGAATATTTTTCACATTTAGTATTTGTGAGGAGTAACGCTTATGTGGAAATGGAGCAGGCACATTCAAAAAGATATGTTTGTGGAAGTGGGCAAAGGCATATCACCCAACTTTCAACTACTTTTGCAATCGTTGGTGGATAGTGGAGAGTATTTAGCTTTTGTGCCAGATACTGATGAGACGAAGCTGTTGATAGATGTAGTGTCAATAAAATTTCCACTCTTGAAGGTACCCATTCATTCATTGTGTAATAGTTTCTGATTCTAGGCTTAATATATCCCTGATATGAAGGTGAAATATTTTTACTTTGATTCCTCCAAATTTATGAAATGTACCCTCTTCCAAGCTTAAGCTTTGCTATGGTTGGGTGCTTGAATGCAGTTTCTCCTTGTATCATGCACAATTGCACACTTAAACCCCTTTTTTGGATATTTTTTTTAGCCTTGGGTCTTTGTTGGGAAGTTGCACATCGCTTGCCTCAATTTTTGGTAGCTTTGCTTAATGGTAATTGGTTTTAAGATGAAATATGATATGATATTATTGCATATATCTTATCTTGGTAAATTGCCTATTTTGGTTCCGGCTGTTATTGTTGGTGTTGGAAAGTCTTACATTGCCTACTTCAATTATTGGAGTGTGACTTATATATTTGTTGGACAACTTCGCTTAGTGCGAATTGGTTCAAGATGAAATTTGATTGTCTTTGTGACACAAATGTAGAAATCGATGGATCACCTCTTGTTAATTTAAATAAAGATATTGACTCCATACTCAAAAAATGTGAGAAGTTGAGTGATAAGTCATAAAAATATAGAAGGAACTAACATATTGTCATTGAGAGAATGCAGATCGAGTAAAGAATCTATTTCAATCCAAACCAATTCCAATCCTTTTGATTAGCTAGCTCCAAATCAAAGACCACTCCCATAACCTCAACTTCATATGTATTGCAAACCTGAAGAGGGACTAGAAAAGCATCCCATGTTTTCAACCTTAGAGTTCCTAAAAACACCACGGCAAGCTGATAAATTCCCTTGCTTTAAGTAGGTATCATATCAGTTATTTAACAACATGGTGATTGATGCATGGATCTTCTACCCTTCTTGTGAATCCATGTCATTCCTCGTGTTGTGAGAGAAATTGGAGTATTTATGATTGAATGAGAAATGATCAATGTCTCAATCTTCACCAATATTTTGGACCTATATAAAATTTTCTATAATTTTTTGTTAACTTATCCAGTTCGCGTCAAATCCCAAATTGAAAAAAGAAGTATATCCCTGTATCTTATTGTAAAAGTACTAATCTTGGTAATTGAAACAAGTTAACTAGTGTATACAAAATGTTAACTAGTAGTAGTGACTGATATTTTCTTAGAAAAGCTTCTCAGAGCATCAAACCTCCCTTGTAACGTTTTTCCATTTAGGGAGGATAAAAATTTGACAAAAAATTGAATGATGGTTATTTAAATGAAAGAAGTAATTTACTAACTCCCAATGCCTGTATACAGAAGTCATTGTCCTAGCTTTATTTCTTTGCTGCTATTTTACCTTGGTAAATTAAGTCATTCCCCTTTATTTTGGGGGTATCTTCTTGCAACTAAATGCATCTTCAAACAAATTCTCTTACAAGTTACAACTTTTTATCCTTTCTGAATTTACATTAAGCAGATAAGTATATTCTCTTTTCTTTGACTGAAGCCAACTAAAATTTGATGCCTAAATGCAGCATGTTAGTAGAGTATACAAAGAAGAGGTAGAGCTGGAAACCTACATCCGCTCTGATGCTTATGGTACCTGCAATCAAGCAAGGTAAATTCCTTTTGCTATTTTGGCAATAAATCCTACTGGAGTGATGTTATTTTTATTTATGTATTACATACAAGGTCAATAAAACACTTGTTATATACTAGAAGGGGTGAAGGATAGTTGCAAACCAATGTAGGATAATTTTTGAGATATCTTGTTAATGGTGTAGGCTTAGCTGAGAGAGGTCCAGCCCAGGAAATGGAGTGGCAGGTGTATGCAAGGAGAAAGAAATGATGGGCTGGCTATTGTTAGGGCAATTAATATAATGGTCTGGGTAGTTTCTGATTTATTTGTATTTAGGGATGCTGCATCTGTGGATAGCAATTTAGGTTTTATTCTTAATGATTTAACTCAGTTGTAAGGAGACAGTCTCCTTGGATAGCTGCACAATAATACTTACTCTCTTCTGGTTATTTCTCCAAATTGCTCTATTGTGCTGCTGTACAATTTTTCTTCTTCATGTTCTCGACCTTATCTACATTCTTCAGTTCTAGGATATTGATATTTAAGTGCTTTTTTTTAAAATACTCATGCTAGGCAAGGCATAGGATATTAAGATTTAAGTTGCTTCATAGATTATTTATTTTGTTATTAGTATTCCGGGTTACCATCAGTTTGGATTCTGGTGTGCTTTTTTCTTGTAAATAATCTCTCCTATCAAATAAACAAATCTTCTTCTGCTAGTTGAAATTTGAATTTTTAGTTCAGTACAGTGTGTACTAATTTGTGTGTGCTTTTAGTTTAGCTTATATACATTTTTTATTAAAAATTGAAATTGTTCATATGACTACCTCTTTTAGATTATTACTTTATTTTTGGCTTTAGTAACGTCTTTACTGTAATTTTATTAGCTGGTGACATAACACATGAAAATGATGTTTTTATTCATATGGGTTGTTTAACTGATTACTTTGTTTCTCTTGTACCTGTTTAGGAATTGTTCAAATCCCAAAATTAAAGGAGCAATTGTGTTTTATGAACAAGGCCCTCAATCCTTTGATTATAGCATACGCCTCAATCATACATGGGCTTTCTCCGGTTTTCCAGATGTTACAACAATAATGGATACAAATGGTCCTTTTCTTAATGACTTGGAACTTGGTGTTAGTGCAGTACCAACAATGCAATACAGCATCAGTGGGTTTTTGACCGTATGTTGCTTTATCTCATTCAAATTCTTATTTGTTCTTGTCTCTTTCCAGCCTATTTTATTACCTCTAGTATGTATTTGAATATACTGAAGTAGTTGGAACTTGGAAAGTGTAATATTGCTCGTGTTGGGATTAGGAACCCAATTACTGAAGTGTACTGTAGAAGGAATATGAACCTAGAGGGGAATTACACCCATGGGTCATTGTAAACATAAAATTACTTAGTGTTGGAGATTCCACATCTGCAACAAATATGATTAAAATAAAGTATATAAGCAAGGAATAGCCCTTGGTTTACCAGCTAGTTATTAAGTTTGGCCTAATTCTGAGATGGTATTAGAATCTAGCCCAGTGATGGTTATTGGCTTATTGTGCTAGCTGCTATTAGGTTGCTGTCTATCACCCACTAATGTGTAGTTGCATATTCAAAATGTCTAGTCACATGTTTAGTCGCACATTTAAAATGTCTAGTCATTGACTTGAGTGATGTTTGTTGGAGATCTTAATGGATATATGACTGAAATAGATTATACAAGTGGGGGCCAACCTTCACCTTAGAAGATGGTTTTTGTAATGTTGAGTTAGACTTAAACCCATATTTATAGAGTTCAATAGTGGTAGTTAGGGAATTCAAATAAAGGAAAAACTATCCCCCAGTTTTAGAAAGTTACATTTTGTAATTCTTAGCCTTTAACAAATTTAAGTTTTGGTATGTTTTCTCTCAATCATCTGCTTGTTGAACCCTAGTTTGATTAATTATGGAACAATTGGTCAACTAGCATCAGAGCTCAATACACCAAAAAACAAATTTGACGGTGGGAAGGAAAATGAAAGGGAGGATCAAAACTATAGAGATAGGGCATTGGAAATCTGAGTTGAACCCAAGGCTCTGATCTTTAAGCACTTAGTAGATTTGAAGCAATGATGGTGTAGTTGATGCAGAAAATGGATGCAAGTATGCAAGGTGGGTCTAGAGATTCTGCATTTCATAGAGATGAGTTTAAAGGGGACAGGGAAAAACTTGGATTGAACTTGCATCAAGACTGAAAGAATGATGGAGGAGGCTAAACATACCCACATTTAGTGGAGATGAAGAAGTTGTGGGTTGGGTCCTTAAGGTGGAGTTTTAATTCAGTATACAAGGAACAATTAAGGATGCAAAGCTTGAAATGATATAGTTTGCCTTAGACAGAAAGGCCTTGGGCTGATTCAACTGGTGGGAATGAGGGAATCTTGCTTTCTTCTGTTCTTCCTTGCTTTCCTATGTTATATATTTGCATCTTGGTGCTGCTATTTTTGAATTTGATATCTATACTTTGTTACATTATTAATGCATTTATATGTTTTGGTTCTGTAGCTCCAGCAAATGGTTGATTCATTCGTAATATTAGTAGCTCAGCAGTCTGACTTAAATTTCAATGCTGAAAGTCTGGACCTTCCCCTTCAAGGCTTCAATGACAGTATTTTCTTTTTGAAAAGTCCATGGACTCTGTTTAACCCTGCTCACATACGAATAGCTCCATTTCCCACCCGAGAGTATACTGATGACCAGTTCCAGTCAATCATAAAGAAAGTCATGGGAATATTGTAAGTTTGTCTCGGAAACCTTTATACCATGTTTCGAGTATTATTAGATTATATCTCTAAACAAGCTATTATTTTTAATGAAGACTTTTATGTGTAGGTACTTATTGGGATTTCTCTATCCAATTTCTCGCCTAATCAGTTATTCTGTGTTCGAAAAGGTTTGGTTCTTTTGTTAGTATTGCTTTTTGGTTTATGTATGTTCTTTGTTTGTTAAATGGGCCACAATATGGCAATAATATCTCTTTTAAGATTTGGACAATCCACTTCCGTAAAGCTAGATTTTTGAAATTAGTTAGGCCTAGTCTGTTTTTCATAATATGATATAATGGCCCATCCTATCTTAGTTTTGGGCTAATAGCAGATGTCTAGTCTTGCAAATTTAATGCACTGAAAGTCCACTTCTAGGCATAAGAGATGTGTGTTATGATGTCCTACACCTAGAATACTCTTTATAAGACTTGGACAAAACCTCTTAGCTTGAATTAGCTTTCAGGAGTAAGTTAGGCCTGATATGTTTCTAAGGCCCTTTATTATCTGTTTCCCTTTTTTTTTAATATTATTCAATAATTTGTGAGATATGAAGAACCATCATCTCTTGTTTGTTTGTATCTACCGATTTATTGATGTAATATTTCAGGAACAGAAGATTAAAGAAGGACTGTATATGATGGGCCTGAAAGATGGTATATTTCATCTGTCTTGGTTTATCACATATGCATTGCAGGTAAATCTATTCATATTCCATCTGTTGTAGGACTTTCTTTTCTTTTGCATTGTTTACAATCTTGCTTCCTATCGGGATTAATGCATTGGAAAATCCAATTCAAGAATTAAACTTACTCTACCCTAATGCATTGTTTGGTTTAAAAGTGGGGGGAGGGAGAGGAAATAAGAGGACACCTTGTTAAGTTCGCGGAGGGAGGGCAGGAAAATAGAGTATTGAACTTTTATATACTTAAAATTGACAAATAAAGCCATTAGTTAAGGATAGTAAATTAGTATAGAAATTTCTCTACCCTTCAAATTCCCCCAATGAACAGGTGGGAGGGGGAGGAGCCAAAATTGAGTGGAGGCATTGTGGTCCTTTCCTCTTCAATTTTTTTTAAGCAATAATTGTTATGTTCAATTTACTACCTTATTTTTTAATTCCACAAGTGCTTGTTGAGAAGTTTATCCAACCCAGTAATTGTCAACTCATAAAAAACAAAGGGGACAATGTCTGGAAAGATATTGACAATTTGCTAAATAAGTGCAGAGGAGCTTTTTGTGATGATTATGTCATCAACTTAAACTAATAAGTTTGCAATAGTTGATTGTTTGCTGAGCACAAACAAGGAAGCATCACATTTACTATCTGTAAACCCAAACTGCAGAGTAGACCTTATTAAAGAATAGGATAAGTCCCTTGTGTATATTGAACACATAAGGTTATGTTTATATAGGAAAAGAAACATATGGGCTAAGCCCATTACATAAATATGAAATATCTAACAATATCTATAATATCTTATAATATCTAATAGACCTGAACTTTTGAAACAAGCTGTAGGGGCTTGTTTTCAACCATAGTTTGCTTTATTTAACTTGCATTCAAGAGATTTATTAGAACTTTCAAAACCTAGAGGTTTCAATATAAACTTATTCTCGAAGCACCCATTATGAAAAACATTGTTTGCATCAAGTTGCACTAGAGGCTACATATAAGTGAGGGTAAGTGTAATTGTTACGAATGGTGATAGGTTTAACCACCAGAGAGAATGTATTGGTGGTTTTTATGCTTGTTTGGGGAATCATAATTCCTCGTATGCTAAGGCCATGAGGACTAGTCTTGCCATTGAACATGCTCAGAGTGTTAGGTTTAGAAAGCTTTGGTTGGAGAGTGATTCTACTTTGCTCTTTCAAGCTTTTTCTTATGCTGATGTGGTTCCTTGGATCTTAGAGAGAGGTGGAGAAGGTGTATGAGGCTATGTGTTGGCATGGACTTCAAAATTTCTCATATTTTTAGGGAAGACAATAATGGTGCTGATAAATTGGCTAATCTGGGTGTTGATAATAAATTATACTTTTTTTGGTACTTTGTTATGCCTCCTTGTCTTAGTTTGGATTTTTTCCTTAACAGATACCAATTTCGTTTAATCTGTGTTTAGGCTGTATTCCTTTTTCTTACATGGATTTTGGTTTGGTCCCCCATGTTTTGTATTCCTTTCTTTTCTCATTTATGTTATGTTTCTTGTGTGATGATTGGTAGATTTTGAAGTATCAGCCTAACTGAGATGTCAAAATTCATAGTGATGCCAACTGCTGTGTTAGTTTGTGTTGTAACTCAATTGCTTTATTTCTTCTCTTACCTTAAATTGTGTTGAAAGTTGGAAATTATTGTATGACTATGATGTGATTAGTTGATTCTTACCATTCCTAGATCAAGAAATTATTAATTTTCTCATCTTTTTATAATTTGATGTTTGCAGTTTGGAATTTCTTCTGGAATCCTTACAGCTTGCACCATGTATAATTTATTCAAGTATAGCGATAAGACACTGGTGTTTGCATACTTTTTTGTTTTTGGGCTAAGTGCAATCATGCTCTCATTCTTTATATCAACATTTTTCAAACGGGCTAAAACAGCTGTAGCTGTTGGAACTCTATCTTTTCTTGGAGCCTTTTTCCCATATTACACAGTAAATGATGAGGGAGTTTCAATGTGAGTGCTTGTCTTTCAAATAACTGTTATTGTTGTAGTTCAATTTTTTTCATATTTGAGTCTATATTTTATTCACTGAGGCCGGACGACACCTTCAGAATCTTGAAGGTTATTGCTTCTTTGCTTTCACCTACTGCCTTTGCTTTGGGTTCAATCAACTTTGCTGATTACGAGCGTGCACACGTTGGACTTCGTTGGAGCAACATATGGAGGGTGAGTTTTTGCTTGGTTGTAAGCATTTCTATTTTAACTTATTTTTTGTACCTAAAATTTGTCTGATATTTATCATTCAGGAATCATCTGGAGTAAACTTTCTTGCATGTCTTCTGATGATGATATTTGATACACTGCTATATTGTGCAATTGGACTTTATTTTGACAAGGTATGTCTTTGGTTGTGTGAATATATATCCTCTAAATTAGATTATTCGAGTAATAGGACTAGAATGGAAGGGGATCACTCTAAGTGTCGTCCTTACCTCCTTGCTGGAAGCCTGCATTTGTCTAGATGAACTCCATTCAATCCTTTGCTTCTTACCAGATAAAATGAAGCATGACCAATTTACTGATGTATTAGTTTACCTAAGAGCATTGTGGGATGGCACTTGTAGAAAGGAGAATGGTCCATGTTTTTTTACGTATTGAACATTTCCTCTAAATAGTTCTCTTCCTGGATAACAAATTGTTGAATTTTTGATTTTTCAGTTATTGTTTAGGTGTCAGATTGACAGCTACTGAAAATTGAGAGAGAATCTCTACAATAATTTTGAATCTTATTTCATTAATTAGAACTGTAATAATTATATCAGTACAACAGCCCCTATTTATGGAGACAGTGGCTTACTCAGCAAGCTCCTCATTCTCTTAAAGCCGACAATTACATTGAACAGCTGTCAAAGACTAGCAGAACGAACACTACGAAAAGCTGCGTCTAGCACTGTTGACCAATGGTCAACTTCATACAATGTTATAGCAACTTAAAATATTCATCTATCATCTCTTGCAAACTCAGTGTGGTTCAAAAGAATGCATTGTGTTTGTCTCTCAATGTCGAAACCTACGCTGGGATGGAGATTTGGTTTAGATATATGCTATCTGATGCTGAAATGTTGACAAAGATTGACTTGTTCAACTTCTTTTCTCTAACAAAAAAGATATAGTATGATTGTCATGGTAGTAGATGGTACGGGTCACAACTAAGACAGTTCAGCGTGAAGAGACTGAATCCATACTGATTCTGCCGCATTTTTTGGCTAGACATCTGTATTTTTCCTCTCTGCTGGATTTGACCACCAAATTTTGTTACTTGGACCACCAAGAAATTATATTTAGTCCCCCAATAAACTCAAGAAGCATGTGCAGCTGTGAATTTAATCTCATACTCTAGCAAAACTCAGAACTCACTCTTTCAAGTGCAATTTGGAATCACAAATAGTATTTTCAAACTTTATCTTTTTCTTATTTTATATCTAAAGCACAATCTCTCTCCCAAGCTCTCTTTCTCTTAAACCATATAGGTGGATGAAGTGGTAACAAAGCTGAATACACACTGGAATGGAGAAAGAAACTGTTAGAATACACACTAAACACAGTTACAAAAACAGAGAAGAAATAGGAGAGAGAATAGGGGATATGGGTACTGAATCTGAAATTTTATTTCTCACTTCTATGCATTACAATATCATTACTGTTTATTGTACAATAACAATTCTGCCCTTGTCTTGGTTCTTTGCACATAGCTCTCTCCCCTCACGGCTAGGGTTTCTTTTCACATTTAGGACTTTTTCCCTCTCTCCTCATCATTGTTTGTATCTCTTTGTCGCTGAAATAGCCTCTACTATTTTGGCTCCTATTTCTACTACCACTACATTAGCATGAGAAAGGTGAATTGGAAAACTACTTATCTTGGTTCGCGTCCATGGAGTTATGGTTCCTTGTTTAAGGATACCATGATTGTTTGGACTTCCAGTATTGTGCTATTTTATGGTAGTCAGTTGAACATAGCGTTTTAGAAATACTCGAATCCTTTAAGACATGTTCTTTTTGGAAAAAGGTGCAAAATATTTTTGCTAATAATAGTCAATGTCTCTCTGTTGCAACTTAGAGTAATTTTTTTTGCATAGACCAATCTTTGTATGATTTTACAAGTAGCAAAGGCTCATACTGTAGTGGAGGAATTAAAGTGATTTGTGGTGGATGATTCATTGGAAGATGTCAACACAAAACTTGATAAGTTGTACATTTGAGAAGTCTACACTCAAGATTTGATCATGTACATGACCAAATTTTTGTTGGTGATTAGATTCCTTTAATGGACAACTTAGCCACTATACTTCCTCGGGTTTCTACCTTGTTAAAATATAAAAATTCGCTAAGTTATTGAAACATTAGCAATGGTAGCATCATGAGGAAGAGGACAAGGTTGTAGCAACCAAGGAAGATGTGGTTTCCGGAGTGGACATCCTCTATGCACATATGGGTCGTACCCAAGAGAGTTGCCATTCCTTGCATGGTTTTCTAGACAAGGCACTTCATGTGCCTAAATTTGGAAAAGGAGAGTTGAAGTTTTCTCACGAGGAGTACCAAGAGTATTTGACACTTAAATTTGAAAAATTTCATGATCAAGGTCAATCTTCTTCGGTGCCAAGTGTTTCAATGGCTTGTATTTCTGAATTTGTGCCGTTGATCATATTTCTAGTATTAAGTCTTCATTCTCATTATCTGTTCTTCAAAAATCCCCCACATAGTTATCGTAGCTAATGTATCGAAAGATGCATCTCAAGGAATTGGTGAAGTTCTTTTGTCTCCTTTAAATCTTTTGTCTAGTACATTCTACATTGTCCTTATAATTTAGTCTCTTAAGACAATTAACTTGTTTTCTAAATTGTTTTGTAATTTTTGATGTTGATTCCTTTATTATATTGGAACATGGTATATGTTGTCTGATTGGTGAAGGACATAAATCACGAGGACTTTATCATCTGAAAAGAAGCCCACCCAAGTCCTGTTTTGCTACCTTGTCCCACAACTTTTGCATTATTGAATAGGTCACCCAAATCTAGCAAGTTGAAGATAGTAGCTCAAAGTCTTGAGAAACTTCAAGTGGTATATCGATCATTGGAGAAAAGAGCGTGCGGTGATGGCTGCGGGTATTGTTCACCCGAGAGAAAACAGATCTTCTATGGACTGCAGGAACTGTTCACCTGGGAGGAAAAGAAAGGGATCGAAAAACATAAAGCTACTGATACCATATTAAGAGAGAATTATCCGAATGTTGTGTGTCTGACCATAGGGTATGTATTTATACTAATTTTAGATTAAATTCTTGCTTAATAATTAGTGATCAATGATCCTAATTTCCTAGAATCTTTAACAACTAATGATTAACAATTCTGTAATAGTCAATGACTCATTACATTCTAACATCTTTCATGAGAATTGGTGAAAGAAAAGTAGAAAAAGAAAAGTCATTTTGTGCCATTGATGTGAAATTTATAGATTCCTTCATGCATTGTAACATTCAAAGTCATTTGAAATTCATCTTATGATATAAATTGATAGGTAGCCAAATCATAGGATTTGAATCTTGTTTGTAAGATTCTAGTAGTTGGAAGGAATAAAAAGAAATAGATGGAATGTATTTTTGATGTGTATTACAAATGTGATTACAGTCTCTATTTATAGACTGTTTTACAATCTAATTAAGGAAGGAAATAATAGGTAATAAAAGACAATTATAATGGTTGTTTAAAGCTGTACAAATCAAATAAAATCAAATCACTAACAAATCTGTCCTAATAAATATAAAATGGAATATGCATTTAATTACAACATAATTCTCCTGATTATGCAACACTCCCCCTTCAAGTTGGTGAATGTATATCTATCATTCCCAACTTGCAAGTAAGATGTTCGAATTGTTTTGTAGGAAGTCCTTTAGTAAACATATCTGCCAATTGTAGTCTGACGGGATGTACTCAGTGGCTATAAGACCATCATCCAACTTCTCCTTAATAAAGTGTCGGTCTATCTCTACGTGCTTTGTTCGATCATGTTGAACCGGATTATGTGCAATACTGATAGCGGACTTATTATCACACGCCAAGCCCAAAGGAGCTTCATATTTTATTTTAAGGTCATCAAGTATGATCTTCACCCATAATAGTTCACACACCCCTTGAGCCATGGCTCTAAATTCTGCCTCTGCACTTGATCTTGCAACTACATTTTGCTTCTTGCTCCTCCATGTCACCAGATTTCCACCCAAGAACATGCAGTAGCCTGTTGTGGATCTCCTATCAACAATCGATCCTGCAAAGTCAGCATCAGTTTATACTTTCATGGATAAGTTTTCCCCCTTTTTGAATAACAATCCTTTTCCTGGAGAGGCTTTTAAGTACTGAAGAATTCTATCTACTGCCTGTGAGTGTCTTTCCCTTGGATCATGCATAAATTGGCTAACCACACTAACTGCATAGGCTATGTCTGGCCTAGTGTGTGATAGATAAATGAGTTTTCCCACAAGTCTTTGATATTGTGTCTTCTCCACTTTTGGGTTTTCCTCATCATTCCCAATCCTATGATTTTGCTCTATTGGCACTCCAGTGGGCTTACAACCCAACTTACCAGTCTCTTTGAGAAGATCAAGGATGTATTTCCTTTGAGAATTTAAGATGCCCTGTCTTGAGTAAGGAACCTCTATCCCAAGAAAGTACTTCAGCTTCCCAAGATCCTTCATCTCAAATTGAGCAGTTATTCTCTCCTTCAAATTTTGTTTTTCAATCTCATCATCACCTGTAATAATCATATCATCTACGTAGACCAAAAGTAGAGTGAGTTTACCATTTTGAGAATGTTTTATAAACAGAGTATGGTCACCTTGGCTTTGTCGATACCCCAAAGATACCATAGCTTGAGTAAACCTTCCAAACCAAGCACGAGGTGATTGTTTAAGACCATACAAGGCCTTCTTAAGTCTGCACACCTTATTTTCTTCATTAACATTACCATAACCCGGTGGAATCTCCATATATACTTCTTCCTCCAAGCTTCCATGCAAGAAGGCATTCTTAACATCAAACTGATGCATCTCCCAATCAAAGTGTGCTGCCAAGGAGAGAATAATTCTGACTGTATTCATTTTTGCTACTGCAGCAAAAGTTTCCTCATAATCAATCCCATAGGTTTGAGTGTACCCTTTTGCAACCAACCTTGCTTTATATCGATCCAACGTGCCATTAGACTGATACTTCACTGTGTATATCCACCGACAACCCACTGCCTTCTTATCCTTTGGTCTCTCTACAATCTCCCAAGTCTGATTCTTTTCTAATGCCTTCATTTCTTCATTCATGGCTCGAACCCAATTCTCATCCTTTAAGGCTTCTTGTACTGATGTAGGGATTCTAATAGAATCAATAGCTGAAAGAAAACTCTGGTGTTGCATAGAAAGTTTTTCTGTAGACACAAATTAAGATATAGGATATTTGGCACAAGATCTTTTTTCTTTTCTCAAGGCAATAGGTAAATCATCTAGGTTAGTTTCATTTAAAGTGTCCTCAAGAGTCTTATAGGTATGAGTTCTTACCTCTGGTTCAGACAATTGAAGTTGCTGTTCTATCAGGACGGGTTCTTGTTGCCTTCGTTGGTATTGTTTCCCAAAGTATCTGTCCTCATTATTCTTCTCTGGTAATGATGTTGGCATAGGGTCTTTGTCATTCTCTCTAAGAACGAAATTCTGCAACAAAGGAAAAGGTGGCAACTCAAGGTCCTCTGCTTCTTGAATACTCTCCCCTGAAGCTGAGAACTAGGAAAGAAAGACTCTGTTTCATGGAAGGTGACATCTTTGACATTTTTGTTGGGGGCATAACCAATGAAGACACATTTGATGGCACGAGGATCTAACTTACCTCGATACGGGCTATGAACATGGACAAAAGCTGGACAACCAAAGACACGACTCTGAAGACTAGTTAACATGGGAATAAAAGGATAGAATGTGGTCATAAGCTGAATAGGAGTAACACCCTCTAGAACCCGAGAAGGTAATCTATTAATCAAATAAGTGGCAGTCAGGACGGCTTCCCCAGTAAGATTTTGGAACAGACATTTGGAAAAGTAAAGCTCTAGTTACCTCAAGGAGATGACGATTTTTTCTTTCAGCAACCCTATTTTGTTGAGGCACACAGGTTAATTCATGAACAACTCCATTTTCCTGAAGAAACTTTGAAAGGTTCTGGTTGACATATTCTCGTCCATTATCAGAACGTAATCTCTTAATTAGACTTTCAAATTGTGTTTGAACCATTTTGTAAAAATTTACAAACAAGTGAAAAACTTCAGACTTATCTTTCATGAGGAATATCCAGGTAACGCGAGTACAATCATCAATAAATGAAACAAACCATTTTGCACCCGAGATATTAGGAATAGATGAAGGTCCCCATACATCAAAATGAATAAGATCAAAAGGTTTTGAAATCCTATTATTATTCGAAGGAAAAGTTGTTCTATGGTGTTTAGCAAACTGACAAACATCACAATGAAAAGACTCAACCGATAATTTTGTAAATAAAACAGGAAATAAGGATTTTAGGGTACTAAAAGGAGGATGTCCAAGACGTCTGTGTTGAAGCCATATCTGAGAAGATGATCAAGATTCAGTGCCTTGCTGAAGACTAGAAGTGTGTGCCTATAGTTTAGCACATTTTTTAGTTTCTTCCTGTTGTAAGTAATATAACCCGCCCTCTCTTTAGCAAGTCCAATTGTCTTCCACGTGGCAAGATCCTGAAAAACACAATGGGAAAGAAAAAATGTCATTGCACAATTTAAATCTTGGGTAATCTTATGAATAAACAAGAGGTTATTAGATAGGTTGGGATCATGAAGCACATTTTTTAAAGGGAAGGAAGGTTGAAGGTGGATACTACCACGACCAGTAACGGGGGTATTGGAACCATTAACTACAATAATATGTTGGTTATAAGATAAGGCATTGTAGGATGAAAAATAAGAGGAATGAGGTGTCATATGATTAGTAGCACCAGAGTCTATAATCCTGATATTCTCAGTACCAGAAGCATTAAAGGATAAGAAACTAGAACTCTTACCCCTCATGGTTAAAGAACAAGAGCTAGTCTTACTAAGAGAGTTCATGAGAGCTTGTAAACGTTCCAACTCTTCTTTGCTGAGTGAGGGGACCTCCTCTGCTATTTGAGAGAAAGGTAAGGTCGTACTTTCAGAGTCAGATGATGCTTGATTAGCATGCCTTTGTGTGGTACCTTTGAATCCTCCAATACGTTCCAAGACCTTTTCCTTTCCATGAAGTTTGAAGCATCTTTCCTTAGTATGACCTGTCTTTTTTACAATAACTGCACCAACGATCTTCACGATTAGCCTTTGTGGGAGGCTTTCCAAATGAAGGAAATGAACCTTTTATAGGGCCCTTGCCAGTCGCCATAGCTGAACTATCACTAGAGTTGTTAGTACTTAAGAGTTGAACTATCAACGGGGTTGTCCCCATCCAACATTACTAACCTCCAAGTTTCTTCCCCTCGTACAATGTGAAAAACCTCTGAGAGAGAAGGGAAATTTTCCTTTCCCAAAATCTGAATCCTAATTGGATCAAATTCAGGGTTTAATCCAGAAAGAAATTTAAATATGCGTACCCTTTCAAGAAATTGTGTTAGTGCAATAGAGTCATCTGTGCACTTCATCTTTTCTAATTTTGATATTGATCTAATTCGATCCATAAACCATTCAACATATCATAGTAGTTTGTTACTGAAAGGCTCCCTTGGCTGGTATGAAAGATCTTGTTTTCTATCTCGTACCATGCTGCAGTATCTTTTTTCATAGAGTATGTTTGACAAAGGTTTTCCCAAATCTCCTTAGCAGTGGAGAAGAACATACAATTTCGGCTAATCTCTGGCGTCATAGAATTCCATAACCAGGTCATGATAAGAGAGTCTTCATCGTCCCAGTCTTCATATTTCGAATCAGTTTTGGCTGGAGGGTTCCCTTCTAGGTGACTCAATTTCTTCCTTCCTTTGAGAGTAGCACGAACCAATTGGGCCCATTGCAGGTAGTTGTTTCCATCGAGATGATAACTGCTTTGCAACATCGGCAAATCATTGGAGCTAAGAGAGGTTGTGTTGTTAGTCGCCATTGGTAAGAGTTGACCGAAATACGACAAAACTGGTGGTGTTTCTGTTTGGAAAAAAAAAAAGATTCCAGCAGCAGCGGTCAACGGCGGAGGTCGGCAGCAAAGGTCGGCGTTAGCAGCGGTCAACGTCGGTCGGCAGCGAAGGTCGGCGTCGGAGGTCGGCACGTCTGTCAACGTCGGTTGGTAGCGAAGGTCGGCGTCGGAGGTCGGCTACGCCGGTCGGCAGCGGAGGTAGAGGTCGGCGTCGGAGGTCGGCAACGTCGGTCGACAACAAAGGTCGTCATTGAAGTCGGCTACGAAGGTTGGCAGCGGAGGTCGGCGTCAAAGGTCGGTGGTAGTCGATGGTCGACAACGGTAGTATTTGCAGCAAGCAATGAAGGCTGCCTATAAAAGTAATTGCAGCAATGAAGGCCGCCCAAAAAAGTAATTGCAGCAATGAAGGCTGCCAAAAAATTGCAGAAACAGAGTCTCCCAGATCAGGAGCTCTGATACCAAGTTGGAAGGAATAGAAAAAAATAGATGGAATGTATTTCTGATGTGTATTACAAATATGATTACAATATCTATTTATAGACTGTTTTACAATCTAATTAAGGAAGGAAATAATAAGTAATAAAAGACAATTATAATGGTTGTTTAAAGCTGTACAAATCAAATAAAATCAAATCACTAACATGTCCTAATAAATATAAAACGGAATCTGAATTTAATTACAGCATAATTCTCTGATTATGCAACACTAATATATATATGTATGTATAATATTCATTGTTTTTCTCCCTAAGTCCTCATCAAAGTTGTCTTTTGCCGTTTTGGATTTTAGTCAAAAGTCAATTTGTTAAAGTTACCATTTTATAATAGAAATGTACCTAAGAAAGGTAAGATTAGTTATATTCCTTTTCCAAAAGGATGTATAACTAGTATTGCTAAAAACTCAAGTTCCACATTGACTATAAATAAAGTCTGAAGTATATAATTGGTGGGGAAAGACCCATCTCACAAGTTGGTTTTGTGGAGTTGACTTAAACTCAAATTGAAGAAGCTAGAAAAGAGACACATCTTCTAGATTAGCCATTTCTTTGTTGTTCTTCAATGATATTTGATTTTTTTTTCTTTAATTTCAAGGATTATCTTTCCATATTGTCTTATAAATGGTAAAACCATTTGAACTCCGCTTCATCTTGAAGGTTCTTCCAAGGGAGTATGGAAGGAGATACCCATGGAGCTTTATTTTCCAAAAGGACTTCTGGAGGAAGAAAAAAGAAGTTAAAATATCTGGGAAGAATCCAGAGTCAGAAGGGAATATTTCAGGGGAATATACTTCCAGACCTGCTATTGAAGCAATAAGCTTAGAGATGAAACAACAGGAGCTTGATGGCAGGTATGTGATATACAATTTAAGTGCCTCAATTTGGTATATGATGCGTTGCCTCTTTCTGATTTCTTATTAATTTTCAGGTGCATTCAAATCAGGAATTTACATAAAGTGTATGCTACAGACAAAGGAGATTGCTGTGCTGTTAACTCATTACAGCTGAAACTGTATGAAAACCAGATTCTTGCCCTCCTAGGTCTGTGTGGTTTTTCTTTTATTCTTTGACATAAATACCGTTGAAATTATAGGCTTTTAGGTATAATAGAGGGAACATAGGAATATGATGTAATTTGTTGTTCTATGTGTTACAAAACATAAACCATTAGCCCTTATTTATGCTAATACTGAATCATAATGATCATTGATAATTAATTAATATAATTAAAATTAAAAATTTATTACTTTTAATTTATTTATTTATTTTATTACCAAAAAATAATAATATTAAAATAGAGCATTTAAGATTCTTTAATTTTATAAAGTTTTTTTTTTAAAACTTCTATTGCACACAAAAGAATTCATTTTAATTTTATAAGGTTTTTTCCCCAAACTCTTGTATCACATAGAATAAGGAAACAAATCATTAAAAATTAGAAAACATCTAAACTAATTTTAAGAGATAGTAAGGGCATATGAAAATTAATCTTAACAGAGATGATTTAGGATAATATAAGATACCCTAGATTTAATCAAGATATTATTATACAACATTCGGATTATTTCAAGGATTAACAGAGATAAATCTTAAGAGGTGTTTTTTTATTCTACAACATATTGTCAAGCTAAAACTTACACTTGAAAAAATAAAGAATTATTTTACTGATGTCAATCACACTAATTACATTCTCATCATCTCTGGTTGTAATAACCAAATTCTTTGAAACAGGTAATAAAAATATGCTGAAGAATTTTAAAGATATTTTTCCTAATTTTTCCTTTAAAACCAATTCCTCTGTTTCATCATCTCCTGCAATAATCATGCCATCTACGTAGACAATAATAGTGTACCTGTAACAAAATGTTTTATGAATAAAGTATGATCTCCTTGGCTTTGCTTATATCCTAAGGAAACAATTGTTTTTTTAAGTCTCCCAAACCATGGAGATTGTTTAAGACCATAGAAGGCCTTCTTTAGGAGGTATATCTTATTCCTTCAAATCCGGGAGGAACCTCTACATTGATGTAATTCCATCCAAAATGAGCTACTAGAGCAACAACAACTCAAACTGTATTTATCTTTGCTACATCAGAAAAATCTCCTCATTTGCAACCAATCTAGCATTATACCTATCTATTAACCAATCTGCCTTATGTTTCACTATAAATATCCATCTGCACCTTACTGTCTTTTTGTCACTTGATTTGTCAAAATCTCCCATGTTGAGTTTCTTTCTAATACATCCATCTTCTCTCTCGAAGCTTGAGTCCAATGTTCACTTCTCATGACAACAAAGATTCGATGTCTATTATTAAGATTGTCTATGCAAACATATTGAGAAATATGATATTTAACACAATCCTTTTGCCTTTCTAAACGCAATGGATAAATCCTCAGTAACACTTACCTTCTCACTACGGCCTTTAGGGATGCTCACCTCCAAGTCAAACAACTTTTCTTGCTCCAAAGTCAAAGTGGGTTGTCTTCTTTGATATTTTTTGCCTAATATTTTTTCTTCCTCTTCGTCACTATAGGCTGGTTCGATCCCATTTGTGGAGACATCGTCACTTGGATCTTGAGCATCTTGCAAAGTCAAATATGGTATTGAGTAAAAGGAGAGCTCCTCTGTTTCAAGTGTTTTCTCTACCTGAAGTGTAGGCCTTACCTAGAATGATTCTGTTCCATGAAAGGTTCATTAAGTATTTCAAAAAAAGAAAACATGTTTAGCAATGGAACCAAATCAAAGTCAAATGAGACGTCACCCCTTGTACTGAAGAGGTCTTGACGACCCTTCCTATGGCAGCAACAAGTGTGGTACACCTTTCTGTCACCACTAACCTCAAAGACAATGGAGAACAAAGGCAGTGACGACAATTAATGAGGCAGTTGAAACAGGACTTCCAAGATCAAGAGTTCTGATACCAACTTGAAATATAAAAAATATTTTATTGATGTCAATGACACTAATTACATTTTCACAATCTCTATTGGTAATAACCCAATCCTTTAGTAAAGGGAAATAGAAATATGCTGAAAAAATAGAAAGATTATGATCATATCTTTTTTCCAATTGCTAAGGAGATCTTACCAATATTTTATCCTAATAACATGCTATTTAGGACACTTTCTAAGCTTTTAAGCTTGTTACTATCAAGATACACTTGTATTGCTATTCTAGCCCCCTTGGGCATGTGGATGGTAATATGTGGATGCACTTCGACGAGGGCCATCTTACTGCATTCTAGTTAGTTTACAGCGGCTAGAATTCAGTTTGTGGCTCAGCTGTTACATCAATGGCAGCGATCTGCAACTATTTTGGAATAGTACAAGTAATTGTATCCCAGACATTTCAGTTCAATAAATTCCGTAATTCTTTCTCAAAATTCTATATCCTTTCTGATTTTTTCATTTCTAAAATTCATTATGGTATCATGAGGATCTAACGATTCTAATACCATGAGTGCATGCCTTCAATCCTTTTGATTCCTCGAAAAATCACTTGCACTGATCACATTTTGTCATTCAATTTAGATGAAAATATTGTTTTCTTCAATGTAATAATAAACTGAAGGGTAATTCAAGGCTATAACTCATATGCATTCATCCCCGTTTGTCATTGTTCTTGTTATGAATGTTTTCTTTTTCTTAAGAGGATATCTGATTCCAGTTCTTAATTTACTTTTAGATTCGCTGATTACTTTTATCTACTACTGCTAGGGATAGACATTGTTGCTCAATGATTTTGTTTTTGTTTTCAAGGACATAATGGAGCTGGGAAAAGCACGACAATCTCAATGCTTGTTGGTCTGCTTCCTCCTACTTCTGGAGATGCTCTGGTATTCGGAAAGAATATTGTATCAGATATTGTAAGTTTTATGTCTGGTGCTATCTACTCTCTTGAATGTTCTTAGTCTTAAATAGTATGTTTTGAGAAATTTGGTAGACTATTCAGTAATTACAGTCTTGTGTCATTGCTATGGTAATTTACTGTAGTGCGTATGTGCCAATTGGATGATCAGAATTGGAATTTGTGTTGTGTGTACCAATCAGTGTTATAGATATGAGATAACCAAAATATATGGGGATCCCAAGAATACTCTTAGAAAATATATCGGAAATATAACTGTAATGTAAAAATAATAAAAGATAACCATAATTAATAATAATATCAATGACCATTGTTGTTGCTGAATAGGTGATAGAATTTTCCAGAAAATAATTAGAGTGGAAAAGAAGAAGAAAAAGAAATTAGGAAGGATGGGTGGTGCTGAATAAAATGGAATTTGAAAGAGAAAAAAGGGACTTGCAGGCGGGACTGCACAATAACAGAAGAGGCTGCTATAATGTGGGTAGGGTGCCATAGGTTAATTTTCTGTTGTAATAGATTTGGACCGGGTTGTATGGCCCAACTCCTGTTGTAAAAGAAAAGAAAAACACTTGGTCTGACTAGATTTTTAACCTGCTAGGAAAATAAGTAGAGATTAGGGTTTCATTTCCTTACATTTGGTTGGGTCATGCAGATTGGAGGCTTGTCCTTCTTCATTTCCATCATTTTGCATGTGAGTGTCATGCTGCCACTCCGCAACGTCCACCATGTCCGTTCTGTGACGCCCAAAGCAGCTGCAATGGGCAGCCATGGAAAACCTGCGTTGCCATTGCCATGTTGTGGTGGCAAGCTATAACTCTGCCATGATGCGCAAATAGTTGATATTTGACAAAACTAGTACAAATATATAAAGTGAAACATAATGAATTTCCTAATGGTTAGGGTTTTAGAGTCAATAATAACAACCTGAACTCTCTATGGACACTTTGAAAACATATGAATGAATAAAAGGGAAGAATAGCTTATAATTACAAACACAACCATCACTCCCACTCATGTTGTAGAGTATATATCATGCATCCGACTTATTACATATGTATGCAATTGTAGGTAGGATCCTGAAAGTCCTGGATTAAAATATCTAATATTTAATCCTTGGAGCTCACAAAATAAGTATTGGTGGTGTTTGAAAGAATCTTTGCTCTGATGAAACTCGTATTGTTTATTTTTGTAAAGAAAGTATGGGTTTGATTAAAGGTACAAAGCTGATTGATTATCACAATTAAGCTCCATAGGACCCATCTCAAAGAGTCACAAGACTTCAACTCTTGGAAAAAGTGCTTTATCCATAATTGTTCCCTAGTAGTATGAACCATAGCACAATACTCTACTTCTATGCTTGATCTAACAACAACAATCTACTTCTTGCTATACCATGAAATTACTGTTCCTCCAATAAGAAACATAATAAACTAAGCGAAAGTCAAAGTTGACATAAAAAATGTGTTTCAGATTGTGCAATCCATAACACAACAGACTTTCAGATTGTACATTCTGGAAATAATCACTTGAGTTCCAAATTGTACAATCTGAAACATCTTCGGATTGCACATTCCGGATGAACTCCAACCCAGAAACCCAGGGTGCCTAAAACAAAAAACAAAACTCAGAGAACTACTCATCTTCAGGCTTAATGATCTTCACTTAAGCTCAAATATTGTCAAAATCTACCTCTCAACACCTTCACCTTCTCTGTGAGCTCTCCCCACCGACCTCAACAAAAACCAACAATGGTGTGCCTACTTCATTGCTAATGATAGAAAAAGGGTAGTCTGGGTATTTTGAATTTTATGGGAGGGCGGATGGAAGTTGTGGGGGTACACAGATAAACACCCTTTCCCTACTGTGCTTAGTTATTGAACTTTGGCCCAAACTCAATGTCCTAATGCTATCAACATTGAGGGAGTAGATACACATGTATGAATGACATAACTTCAAGCTTTTAATTTGTTATGCAGAAATTAATTGCATGTCTTGTTTAGATTGACTTCTAAATTCAAGACAAATTACGATTATATGTCAACTTAGTTCGGTTGCGCATAGCATACTGATGCTAGTGCATACTTGTTCACTAAAAGGAAGTCTGACTTCTAAATAATGAGTTTTTCTGACAAAAGTTCTCTGTATAGTGTTTTATTATAAGCTTTAGATATCACAATATGCAAATTGGAACGCATGCTAAGATAACATAGCCCTGATATATTTCATGGACAGTATTTACTTGAAGCAAACTTTGGTAGTGAATTTTTAGGCTTTAGAGGGATAACATGAGAAAAATGTGGCGTAGCTGAAATAAGAATACCTAGATGGATGTGTGGCTAAACAAAAAAGAAAGCATATAAATTGATTGTGTATGAGGTGATGTTGATGTAGCACTGATTGAGGAAAAGATGTCAAGAGAATTAGATAAATTGATTTAGAGTTTGGAATGTACTAAGCAGGCCACACTGGTGGCACCACTGAGATTGGATGGTATAGTTTTTAGACCTTTGAAAAAGAGATCTACCTAGAAAGACCATAGAGGAAGTTGATAAGATCTCATAGTTAATATATCTAAAGACTTTATGTTTAACGAAGCTGAGTGACATAGTGGATTCATTCATGTAGCCAACCTCACCTATTGGGATAGGACTGTGTTGTTGATGTATTGACAATGCCTTCTACATGTAAAGGTGGAACAATAAAAGCCGTTAATATATTTGCTCATTAGTTGGCTTTAAATATTTTTTACTTTTTAGTCCTTATGCTGTGATGAGCTAATGTGAGCTGCAATTCCAAACCACACTTTCCAGGGATATTAGGCTTGATAAAATTCTTGAGTACAGAAAAGCTGAGAAAACAAGACAAAGTAAATGGAAAACTTAGAAAATAGAAGATTTGATATGAAACAGAAGCTAAACCTGTATTGATATCAAAATTAATATTTGAACAGATATCATATATAATATGTCAATAGAATAATAACTGAAACAGAAAATTGTCTATTGCAACAGAAGCAAACAGAAACTGCACTCTGTTTATAAATGTATGGATATCCACTTTCTGAAGTTGTTGTTTTGTTACTTCCCCTTTCTTGTTGATCATTTACTCTTAGTCTTGTGTTCATTCAAAATGCAATCATCTTCTGTTGTAGGATGAGATACGGAAGGTTTTGGGTGTCTGCCCACAACATGATATACTATTTCCTGAATTAACGGTAAGTAGATGTATGTTTTTCTTTATTTTTTTATTTTCTGTATTGTGAGTAATTATTCTCTGCACTCTGCTTATTTGTTGAATGGTAGTTCTTTCTAACTTCTAAAATATTAATCATTGTCCTTTTTCTATAACTAATTGCTTGTATTGTTCTAAGGGCTAATTCATATTCATATCCTAAATATTTTGTAGTACTTCTTTCGTTTCATTCTGGTGGGCTTTTCAGCCATTGTCACTTGCATCTCAATTATTGTGTAGCTGTCATGATGATTGAAAGCAACATAATCTTAGGGATTTTTGACCCTTATTTTATACAATAGCGTAGAAAATAATTGTAACTTTTTTCTTCAATTACTATTTTTTTGTTTTATGTCTTTTATATATATTACAATTTACATGCTATGTTTTCCTGTTATCATGTATATGTTGCTACATGTCTGTAAGGAAATGTTGCAATGGAATTTTCTGAATGTGCTTGATTAATTTTTCCACTCACTAAATTGGTTTATTTATTACAAGAATGATTACAAAGATAATAGACAACAACTAATATTTTCAAGAGAATAACTAAAATGTTTGATTATGTTTCTAGTCCCTACAATTTTAGATAAGTCCCTTTTTAGTCCCTCAAATTAAAAAAAAAGTTTATTTTAGTCCCTCAAATTTATGAAAATATGGTTTTAGTCTCTAAACACTAATTTGAGGGTCTAGTTCCCCCACTATCTTCTATTTCTTTTATTTATTTTTTATATGTCATTTTGGTATGCAGCAATGATGCTTTAGCTTACCTACCTTTCCATGAAAAGAGGGACTATAGTAGTTTTAAACCCTAAACCTTGAAAAAGTCATTTTAGTCTCTCAAATTAAATTCTAAGCTATACCATGATGCTTTAGCAAACCTACCTTTCCATAAAAAGAGGGACTAAAATAGTTTTAAACCCTAAACCCTGAAAAGGTAATTTTAGTCTCTCAAATTAAATGTTTAGGAACTAAAATCACAGCTTTTCAATTTTGAGGAACTAAAAAACTTTTTTGAATTTGGGGGATCAAAGCTAGAATTATTCTATATTTCAAGTACTAAGAACATAATTAAGCCTAATTAAAGCATTCACAACTTCCTAAGGTACATTAACTATACTAAACATTGACTGAACTACTTGGAAAGACAATAAACATTAAATGCTCCTATTTCCAACACTCTCCCCAAGCTAGAGAATAGGTGTTTTCAATTCCCAACTTGCAAATTATTCTTTCAAATTTTGGACAGCTCAATCCTTTAATAAGAATATCTGCTAGTTGACCTTGTCTAGGTACATATGGAGTACAGATCAAACCACTGTCCAGTTTTTCTTTGATAACTTGCCTATCCACTTAGCTATGTTTGCTTGGTCATGTTGAACAAGATCTTGAGTCATGTTGATTGTTGACTTGTTATTGCAATAGAGCTCTGTAGGTTCATCTCATTTTTCTTCAATGCTTTCTAAGATAATTTTCTGCCAAAGCAATTCACAAATACCTAGTGCCATAACTTGGTCAAACTACAATATTATGGCTTTTACTTTTCCTGGTGTCCTCCTAAGGTATTGCAGAATTTTGTAACTGGTCTATAAGTGAACTTTTCTTGGACAAGGCATTAATTGGCTAACCAAACTAGCAGAAAATGAAATATCTGACCTTGTGTGAGTAAGTAAATTGTTTTTCCCACTACATGCTGGTACTGTTATAGATAATTCCATTAAAGTTGTTTGTTAGTTAGGTAGTTAGTGTGTTGTTAACTAACTGCTTGTAATAGTTCTGTAAATAGTAATGAGGTATCACGATAAGTGTGTCTGAAATATAATTTTTTTGATTCAGTATCGATATCCCTTATTCTCTTTCGCATTTCTTCTTTTTCCTTGTGAGTGTGTTCTAACAAGTTGTATCTAGAGCTATTTTGATTACCCACTAGCTTGTGGGGTATTTGTATTCTGTGAGAAACCCTTCAGGTGCGGGTTTTCTATATGTTTTGCAAATCTTTTTGGTGTGGAATTCAGCAAGGTTCAGAGTGTGAATCATGGTAGGTTTTAAAGGGTTTTTTTTCCTACTAACTTGCCAATTCTTGATAGCAAGAACGTTGATCAATGGAGTGTCAAAATGGGTGTCATCTTTGGTTTCCAAGAAGTGTTGGAAATTGTAAAGAATGGTGTTGAAGAACTTGAGGAAGGAGCTACAATGGTGCAGAGGGAAGTTCATAGGGAATCTAAGAAGAAATATTACAAAGCTCTCTTCTTGATCCATCAATGTTTAAATTCTGCCAATTTTGAGAAGATATCTTTGACAAATTCAGCTAAAGTTGCCTGAGATATTTTGAACTAGTCATATGGAGGTGCTGAGAAAATCAAGAAAGTGAAGCTTCAATCCCTTAGAATTAGAAGACTATATGAGTTGCTATCCATGGTTGATCAAGAATTAACAGGGGATTGGTTCAATAGAATTGTGGTGGTCAACTCAATGAAAACTTGTAGTGAGATGTTTTTAGATCAGCAAATAATTGAGAAGGTTTGAGGAACTTTGATCACATTGTGGTGGCAATTGAGTAATCAAAGTTGAAGGTGGAGGAGCTGCAAATCCTCTTGAAGCTCTAAGACAAAGGCTTCTTGAGAGGAGTGTTGAGAGAGCTGTAGTTTAGGCTTTGCAAGCACAAACATTTGAAGAAATGATGGTTGGGGTGGCAAAACAAAGGGAAAATTGAAGGACTAGTAGACTTTCAAATAAGAATTTTAGTGGTGACACTCATAAGAAGAATGAAGGTCGTGGGAAATTTTTCAAGAAGAGAGGTGATCAAAGCAAAGGAGGACAGAAATCATTTAATAAGAAAAATGCTTGTAAAAAATGGAGTCATTTTTGTAGATGAATGCTACAGCAACAAAGGAAAGCAAGTGAAGGAGGGTGATGCTCAAATGGCACTAGGTGATAGTGATGATTCGGATTCATATCATGTTCTTCTCATGGTGACAACATCAAATTGTACCAAATCTAATTCATGGTATTTGGACCCTAGATGTTCAAATCACATAACAGGAAATAGAGTGGTTTGTTAGTCTTGATGAAGTCAAAAGAAAGGCGAAGTTTGTTGATAATAGCACTATTACAGCTTAAGGGATGGTCAGTTTTGATTCAAACAAATGAAGGAAAACAATAATTCATAAAAGATGTTCTTTATGTACCATAAATGAAGACCAACTTGTTAAGCCTTGGTTAGTGGAGAAAGGCTATGGCATGAATTTGGAGCAGAATGTGATGAATTATGACAACAAGAGAAAACTAATTATGAGGGCTCCTTTCTCAAGGAACAGAACCTTTAAAATTAGAATTCAGATTGGTGAAAGTCATTCTGTTGTAGTTATTGGGGAAGATCAGAATTCGCTTTGGCATCAGCGATTTGGGCATCCAAATTTTAGAAGCTTGAGTCTACTAAATATGAAAGGGATGGTGCATGGTTTTCCCTCTCTATAGCAACCAAAGGAGGTTTGTGAAGGCTGTGTCATAAGTGGAGTAGAAATCCCTGTCAATTCAGCTTGATATCCAGTCTGGAAATAGAGCAGAAATGGTTCTGATTCAATCACATGTACAGTCTGATTGTGCAGAATCGGGTCTGATTCAGCCACAAAGACCTCAAAGAAACAAACAACAACCTTAGAGTATTAGAGATTTTATATCTATTACTGACTATGCAGTGAATGAAGATGGAGACAGTGCATTTTGCTTTGTTGATAGACACAGAGGCAATGTATTTTGGGCTAGCTATCTAAGAATCTAAATGGAAGGCAACAATGGAGGAGGAGTTGAGGGAAATAGAGAGAAACCACACATGGGAGCTTGCCACGTTACCTCACAACAAAAGGCCTATTGGAGTAAAATGGGTCTATAAAGTGAAGGTAAAATCAACTGGAGAAATTGCAAATTACGAAGCTAGACTGGTTGCAAAGGGATTTTTGCAAAATGCTGGTTTGGATTACAATGTGGTGTTTGCACTTGTGGCAAGAATTGAAACTATCAGATTAGTGGTTGCTTCAACCACTTTTAGAGGTTGGTCATTACATCAACTTGATGTAAAGTCAGCCCTTTTAAATTGTCCACTAGAGGAGGAAGTTCATGTTGATCAACCTCCTACTTTTAAAGTGACAAGACATGAAGATAAGGTGTATAAATTGAAGAGGGCTTTATATGGGCTAAGAAAAGCCCTTCAGACATGGAATAAAAGAACAAATCACATCCTTTTGCAGTTGGGTTTCAGAAACTGTACAGAAAAATATGGAATTTATGTGAGAGCTACTATATAAGTGATTTGATGATAGTTTGCCTCTGTCGATGACCCACTAGTTACTGGCAGCAATGCAGTAAATTTTGAGGAGTTTAAAAGGAGAATTATGTTGGAATTTGAGATGACATGTCTGGGATTGCTATCCTATTTTTTTGGGAATAGAATTTATATATACTAGTGATGGAGTTTTCATGCATCAAAAGAGGTATGCAACTGAAATATTGAAAAAAATTCATATGGTGGATTGTAATTCTGTCCAAACACCAGTTGATTATGGTATAAAGTTAGAAATGCAAGGAAGTGACAAGATAATTGATGCAACCTTGTATGAACGGACTGTTGGTTCGTTGAGATTTTTGTGCAGCAGTAAATCTGACATAGCTTATGGAGTGGGGTGGATTAGTAGAATGTATGGCTCATGCAAGATTTCCTCATTGCTTGCACCTAAGAGGATATTGAGATATGCTAAGGGAACTTTAGGATATGGGTTGCTGTTTTCAACACATGATAGAAACATTTCTGATGAAGTATTTGGCTATTGTGATTCAGATTGGTCTGGTGAGAAAAGTAACAGGAAAAGTACAGGGGATCTTTAACCCACATAAAGCTTTCTTAATCTGAGCATTCTTCACATCAAATTGCTGTAACTCCCAGTCATAATTTGCAGCAAAAGATAATATTAGCCGAATTGTGTTCATCTTTGTAACAGGAGCGAATGTCTTTAAGAATCTATCCCATAGATTTGAGTGAAATCCTTAGCATCCAATCTCACTTTTCATCTTTCAATCAACCCATTACCTTATACTTTACTGTATAATCCCACTTATAAAAAAATGACTTCTTTTCTTTTGGCAAAGAAACAAGCTCTCACGTTTTGTTCTTCTCTATTACCTCTATTAAAGGAAAAGAAAGAATAGGGTAAATCCCTTGTGTATATTGAACACATAGGGTTATGTTTATATAGGAAAAAGAAACATATGGGCTAAGCCCATTACATAAATATGAGATATCTAACAATATCTATAATATCTCATAATATCAAATAATATCTAATTATATCTAATATTATCTAACACTCCCCCTCAAGCTGGTGCATATAGATCATATGTACCCAGCTTGTTACAAATGTAATCAATCCTAGGTCCTCGTAAGGGTTTAGTAAAAATATCTGCTAATTGATTATTTGAATTAACAAACCCAGTCTTGATATCTCCTGATATAATCTTTTCTCGAATGAAATGACAATCAATCTCAATATGTTTTGTCCTTTCATGAAAAACTGGATTTGAGCTAATATGAAGAGCAGCCTGATTATCACATATCAGTGTCATTTGAGTAACCTCTCCAAATTGCAATTCTTTAAGTAACTGTTTAAGCCAAATAAACTCACAAGTAGCCGAGGCCATAGCTCTATATTCTGCTTCTGCACTAGATCTTGCCACAACACTTTGTTTCTTGCTCTTCCAAGAGATCAAGTTATCACCAATGGAGACACAATAACCAGAAGTTGACCTTTTATCAGATGGAGATCCTGCCCAATCAGCATCTGAATAACAAACGAATTTAGTATGGTTATTATGACCATATAACAAACCTTTTCCAGGAGAGCCTTTAATGTACTTCACTATACGAATGACTGCATTCCAATGATCTTCACATGGAGAATTAAGAAATTGACTCACCACACTGACTGCAAAGGAAATATCAGGACGAGTAACAGTGAGATAGTTCAATCTTCCAACTAATCTCCTGTACTTCTCAGGATCTGAAAGAGGCTCCCCCTGATTGGGTAGAAGCTTGACGTTGGGATCCATGGGAGTATCAACAGATTTCGAATTCATCAACCCAATTTCCTCCAAAATATCTAATGCGTATTTTCTTTGAGAGATAACAATACCAGTATTGGATTGTGCTACCTCAATCCCCAAGAAATATCTGAGTTTGCCAAGATCTTTGGTCTGAAAATGTTGACAAAGGTGTTGTTTTACTTGTGAGATGCCATGGTGATCACTGCCGGTAAGAACAATGTCATCAACATATACTACAAGATAGATACACCCAGCACTCGAGTGACGATAAAAAACTGAATGATCGCCTTCACTGCGAGTCATACCAAATTGTTGAACAACATTGCTAAATTTTCCAAACCAAGCCCTAGGAGACTGCTTGAGGCCATATAAGGATTTGCGAAGACGACATACCAATCCAGAAGACTCCCCCTGAGCAACAAAATCGGGAGGTTGCTCCATATAAATTTCTTCCTGCAAATCCCCATTAAGAAAAGCATTTTTAACATCCAGTTGATAAAGAGGCCATTGTTGAAGAGCAGCCATAGCTATGAATAAGCGAACAGAGGCCATCTTTGCTACTGGAGAAAAAGTATCACCATAGTCTAAACCAAAAATTTGGGTATAACCCTTAGCCACAAGACGAGCTTTGAGACGATCAATAGTACCATAAGGACCAACTTTGATAGCAAAAATCCACCTGCAACCAACAACAGATTTCCTAGATGGTAAAGGAACAAGTTCCCAAGTTCCATTATTCTGAAGCGCATTCATTTCATCAAGCATGGCCTGACGCCAACCAGGATGGGCTAAGGCATCACCTACAGATTTTGGAATGGATACAGAAGAAATAGACGAAAGGCAGGTATAAAAGGGTTGAGATAGTCTATGGTAACTCAAAGCAGTATAATGTGGAGAGGGATTACGAGTAGAACGTATACCTTTACGGATAGCAATAGGAAGATCAGGTTCAACAGTCGGAGGTTCAACTATAGGAGCCGGAGGGGGATGAGGTGTTGGCACCAGAATAGAGTCTGCTGATGGACGATGAGACGGTTGACGACGACTATACACCTGAAGAGTTGGCGGCGGTGGTGAATTGTTAGGTGCACTAGGCACAACAAGAGGAATATTAACTTGATTAGATGAAGAAATTGAAGGAGAAGGACAAGACTTCAAGTAAAGGGAAGATTCACTGAAGGTGACATCTGCTGAAATAAAATAACGGTTTAAAGACGGTGAGAAACATTTATATCCTTTTTGTGATCTAGTGAACCCTAAAAAGACACATTTGTGTGACTTAGGAGATAATTTATCAAGACCAGGACTAAAATTATGAACAAAACATGTGGACCCAAAAACTTTGGGAGGTAAAGAGTGGAGAGGGTCATGTGGAAATAAAATAGAATGAGGAATTTTGTTATCTAAAACTGAAGATGGCATGCGATTATTGAGATAACATGCACTAAGAACGGCATCACCCCAAAAACGCTGAGGAACATCACCATGGATTAAAATAGTACGAGTTGTTTCAACAAGATGTCTATTCTTGCGCTCTGATACCATATTACGAAGTGGACTTTAAGCCTAACTCAACCCCATAAAACCGGCTCATAGGGTTGAGGTTTGCACCCACTTATATACAATGAAAGGCTTTAATCTCTAGTCGATGTGGGATTTCCAACACACCCCCCTCACGCCGAGACTGCCAACTCGTGCGTGGGACTATATATTATGGGTGGTCCGATAGCGGCCAGATAGCGAGTGGCACGATAGGCCCAACACAAATATTCGCTAGGATAGGCTCGAAAATGGCTCTGATACCATATTAAAGGAAAAGAAAGAATAGGGTAAATCCCTTGTGTATATTGAACACATAGGGTTATGTTTATATAGGAAAAAGAAACATATGGGCTAAGCCCATTACATAAATATGAGATATCTAACAATATCTATAATATCTCATAATATCAAATAATATCTAATTATATCTAATAATATCTAACAACCTCTATCTCTATCCGTAGCTTGTTTCCAATTTTTATCAGATAATGCCTCAAAAACATTTGTGGGAATTGAGATACAGTTTAGATTTGCAATAAATATTTTACAGGTGGGGAATAAGTTGTAAAATGAGACATAATTCAAGTAAGTTATAGAGTGGCTTTTCAGTGCATTTTCTGGTTCATTTTCTGAAGGCAACTGGAAGATAAAGATCATCTTCAACTAATTGTGTTTGTTACATTTTGAAAATAATTGTAACTTTTTCTTCAATTATTTTGTTTGTTACTATGTCTTTTATGAGTATTACATGCTATGTTTACCAATTTCATGTATATGTTGCCATAGGTCCTTTGGAGAAAATGTGAGAGGAAATGTTCTGAATGTGCTTCAGTTTTTTTCCACTCACTAGATTGACTTATTTTAGAACAAGAGTGATTACAAGGACAATAAATAACAATTTCTATTTTCAAGAGAACAATTAAAATATCACAACTTAGTAAGATACATTGAACTATGCTTAACATCAACTAAACTACTTGGAAAGATAGTAAACATTAAATACTCCAATTTCCAACAATCTTACAGGTATTGCCTCAAATGATTAGGTCCATTACAGCTTTTAGGGGGTCATTTCCCCAATTATAATAGACACTGAGATGCTCAATACTATAAATAAGTATAAAGTTATGTGTTAATCTAAGGGTTCTACCTCCATGATGTTTTCTTTCTTCACCAATAATTGCACACACCCACCCACGTGCTTCTAAGGGATACCTGATTAGATTGCAATGCTACTTTTATTTTATTTTTTGCTAAAACTGTCTTTCAACTTTACAATGCATGATATGCTGAATTCTTTCATTGAATTTACCCAGGTTAGAGAACATTTAGAACTATTTGCCATATTGAAGGGAGTGGAGGAACACTCGTTGGACAATGCTGTTATTAATATGGCTGATGAGGTGAGTTCAGTAATTAGAAGTCTTAACAACTTCTGTTTTTACCACAGACGCCCATAAGTATTCAAGCAGAAAGAAAATATATATTAATTCTTTGAATGAAAAGAATACAATGACTAACTGACTATTCTCTGTTACACAAATCCCATATAAATATTAGAAAGCATTCATTGAGAAAAACAGAAACGAAACAGGTACATAAAAGAAACGGGATGGAACCAAGACGTAGTAAATAGGGGGGGCTAAAATTCATACAAAGTATTTATATTTTTTCAAAATTATGAAATACAAACTGTATTAGATATTAGTCTTTTTAAGATCCAAAATTACAAATAAAATCGCAAATTTCACATGCCCTTCAAGAATTTATTATAAAAATTTGTAATTTTAACATCCATACTTTTAAAAAAAAATTGTGATTAATCACACATGAAAAATAATCTAAACTAGAATAATTTATATTACTCATTAAATTATTTATTAAGGTACTAGTAAATAAAAACACTAATTTTACATACCCTTCAAGAATTTATTATAGAAGTGATTTTTATTGTCCATATATTTTTTTAAAATTCTAATTAATTATACTTGGAAAATAAACATTAGAATAAACTATGTTAGTCATTAAATTATTTTTGAAGAGAACGGTAGTCAGCAATCGGTGAAAAATATAATTTATTTTAAGACAATTTGAAAATAAAACAAGGGATTAAGACTAGAGCTCTAAAACCAAATTATGGTAAAAGTTTGATATCTAATTTGCTTTTGTAGTACTTACATAATGCCTAGGCTTAACATGTTCATTTCAGATTTATTTTTAATAAAAGTGAGAATGCTAAGACATCACAATGTTGTTTGCCATACCACTATCTTAGCACCACAAATAACATCAATCATATGCAATTCCTCAAAATATCATTAATAAAAGCATAAGTACAAAGAAAGAGTGGAGCTCCACACCTGACCAACAACTAGTCCTTGGCACTATAATGGTTTCATCAAACCTATCCCTGAAAAATTCGAGACAAAGAAAGCTAGAAACATTATCTCACCAAGTATAATGTTAGATCTAATGCCAAAAATATGCGAAAAATGAATACATATAGTATCACTAATTACAAAAACAACACAACCATCTACTAAGAAAGAATAGGATAAATCCCTTGTGTATATTGAACACGTAGGGTTATTTTTTTTTTTATCAGCAATAAATAAATAAAATTAAGAGGGATACTTTAGGGGTATCCCAACCCGTATACATCAACCACATAGTTACTCCCCTTTATGGCTTAGGGGAGACAACTGTTGTGTGGCATAACCTGCTTAAAATAAAGCTGTAACCACAGAACAACAAACCAATTTGCACCATCATGACAGAGGACCTACACGGTTATGACAGCAACCAAAATAATTGCTACACAAAAGCAGCAGTACATTCTACACCTTGGCATCCAAACACCGCTACACCACCTTGGCCTCACCTACACCCTCACCTACATCCACAACCTATACTTCCTACCTTTCACCTTTATACCATTACCCTTCACAAAATGACCTCCACGCCTCACTTTATCAACTAATATACTTGTCAACAAAGAGAGCAACAAAGAATGACCAGCAAAAGACCACCAAAACAACATAGAGTCATCTACTTATAACTCCAGCTCTACGTAACCTCACCATCCTTCTCCAACCAGCAGCCACACAAGCCCTTATGTTCATAGCCATCCACTTCAAACCAGCCAGGAGCATGATGTAGCACTAGGTTAAACGCCACACTTCCACACTAATAGCAGGACCGTGTCTTGCACTCACTGCACGACAGCATCGCTCTACTGCTCCAAACTGTTTTTGTACATCCTGCTAAAAGTCTTACTTCCAATCTGTTTTTGTACACCCTACTAAAAGCCTTACTTCAGCTGCTGCCACACCTGGTGTGCGTGACACGACTCCAGCAGCAGCTGCCACCTCCACAACACTTTCTTCGACCATGACTAAACATCTCCAGCTAGAGCTGACTGGGTCTAAGAACATCCAAAACCGGTAGGGTTTTTTCTCCCTGAACCTATGCCATATAGGCCAAAGATAAGCAGCTACTACCCGGGACTACACTGCAGCATTGTACATCTTCTTTGACTGCTGGAGCACCACAACCATACCAACATACTTGCTTTCCTTACCTAGATGCTCTCCATTTCCAGCAAGCAACATGTTCCTGCATTCACCACAATAAAAACCACCCCGAAACGGTTTACAACACTACATATTCCCGCTGTCCAGACATACTCTCTCATGCCCCCAGGGAACTCAATCCTGCTCCATAACAGGGTCCTACCAAACCAAATACTTCACATGGAGAGCCTAATAGTCTAGGTTCTCCAAATCCATCACCTCTGAACAGAACAAGAAAAAAGAGTGCGTCCTCCTTCCAATTAGCAGCTTTTAATGCAGATTGTTGGATTGAGAACCCAATCAACAAAGGAATAAGAAGACGAATGCGCTTTATGCTTCATCCACAGCCAAGACTTGAGTTGAGCCCTCTGAAAAATCTCCTCTGCATCTACTACCCCTTGCTGGAAGGTAATCAGGTTCCTTTGATCCCAGATGCATCTAATGATGTTTGCCCATACCCCTTTCCAGATTTTATTTTGCTTGTTGCTAGCTTGAAACAAGTGGAAACTTTGGAAATGCAGCCTTAAATCATTATGCTGGACGAAGGAGATATCTACCCAACGCAAACATAGAGACCAGACCCGTTGGGCATGATGACACTCCAAAAAGAGATGTTGACAAGTCTCCTCCTCTAACTGACACAAAGGGCACACCGTTGAGTTCAACATCACCCCTCTCCTACTCAAACTCACTCTTGTAGGAAGTTTACCCATCAATACCCTCCAGGCTGTCACTACCACGTTTGGGAATGCCTTCACCTTCCACAAGAGCTTATACACTTCACTTTGGTTGCCTCTATCATGCTTAGCTAAACACTCATTAGCAGAGTTCACCGAAAACAAGCCCGGTACCTCCTTCCCCCACACTTGGATGTCCTGGACATTCTTTTTCAGAGTGACCTAGGAGTGCAGTAAGATCCCTCTCCAGAGATGACTCCCACTCAAATCTATCTCTGCTCCACCTCATTCTCCATCTCCACTCCGAGTCAATCCATTCTCCTAACTCGCCCACTGTTTGGCCTTGGTTTAGAGATAGTGAGTATAGACGCGGAAACAAGGATTTAAGGTCAACACTTTCTACCCACACTTCTTCCCAAAATTTTACTTTGTCACCACAGCCTATTACCCAGCCTAGCTCTTCTTGAAACCACCCTTTACCTTCTCCCTCCTTACACATCTTAGAAAGGTCTCTCCACCACCAAGACTGGGACTTGACTGGTGTTTGACTACTATCAATTCCCAGATTGTATTTGGATTCCAACAACTTCTTCCACCTTCCCTTTTCTTCTGAAACACACCTCCATCTCCATTTAGCTAGGAGAGCTTGATTAAACAAGTGTATATCCCTACACCCCAACCCTCCCTCCTCTTTTGGTCTGCATACGTCTTTCCAACTAGCCCAAGCAATTGGCTTAGACAGTTTCACCCAACCCCACAAGAATCTTGTTTGAATGCTTATAATCCTTTTACACACCGAAACCGGTGCTCTGAACAAAGAGAAGTAGTACAAAGGGACGGCATTTAGAACAGAGTTAATTAGACAAATCCTCCCTGCCAAGGATAAAAACCTCCCCTTTCAAGCACTGAGCCTTGCTTTAAGCTTGTTTAGAATTGGTTCCCAGAACTGCTTCTTCCTTGGGTTCCCTCCCACCTCCAGTCCCAAGTACTTGAAGGGTACCTCCATCTGAATGCAGTTCAAAATCTTAGTGAAGCATACTATAACATTGCTTTGTACATTAATACCTGCTAGCCTTGATTTATGGAAGTTAATCTTCAGTCCTGAGGCTAGCTCAAAGCCCCTCAGAATGGCCTTCAAGGTTACTACATTGTCAATGGTATCTTCACATAGAAAGAGAGTATCATCTGCGAACTGTAGAATACACATCTCCACCTCCTGCCTTCCAATCTTGAGGCCTGTCAACATATTAGCCTTCAAGGCTTGTCTTACTGACCCTGCAAGGCCTTCTGCTACCACTATGAAAAGGAAAGGTGCTAGGGGGTCGCCCTGCCGCAACCCTCTAGATGGCTTAAACTCTTCCGTAGGGCTCCCATTGACTAACACATATAGGAAAAGAAACATGTGGGCTAAGCCCATTACATAATTATGAAATATCTAACAATATCTATAATATCTCATAATATCTAATTATATCTAACAACACAAATAGAAATATCTAACAATATCTATAATATTCATAATATCTAATAATATCTAACACCCCCCCTCAAGCTGGTGCATATAAATCATATGTACGCAGTTTGTTACAAATGTTATCAATCCAAGATCCCCCCGTAAGGGTTTAGTAAAAACATATGCTAATTGATCATTTGAATTAACAAAACTTGTCTTTATCTCTTAATATAATCATTTCTCAAATGAAATGAGAATCAATCTCAATATGTTTGGTCTTTTCATGATAAACTGGATTTGAGCTAATATGAAAAGTAACCTGATTATCACATATAAGTGTCATTTGAGTGACCTCTCCAAATTGCAATTCTTTAAGTAACTGTTTAAGCCAAATAAGCTCACAAGTAGCCGATGACATGGCTCTATATTTAATCACAAACATGAGAATAATAATCAGGAAGGCCATGCAAGTCCAATAACTTGAAGAACTTGGATCTTTGCTCTAGTTCTAGAGAAGGAGTGGAGGTAGGAGGCAATAACTCATTAAAATCATGAAGAAGAGCATGAAGTTTACCCATATATTCCACCATTGTACAATCCAGACGTTTGGCAGCAACAACTGTGAGGAGATTTTGACACTCACCATAAAGACGTTGAGTATCATTGGTGTATAATAATTTTGCTTGTTCCCAAACTTTTGAACATGTTTCATAGGTATGAAAAATTTGTTTTAAAGATGAGTAAATGGTAGATTTGATAATAATGCATAATTGAACATCAATTTTCAACCAACTAGAAACCTGATTTTCAGCAACAATGGGACCAGTAAGATGATCACCTTGACTCTTGAGCCATAACTTAATATCTGAGGTCCAAGTGTCATAATTGGTTCCATCCAATTTTTCAATGGAGAGATGACATTGGCATATTTAGTATAAATAGACGGATCTGGTATAGTGACAACAAAAGAAGCCATAGATGACAAGAACAAATCTAGTCACTAGCCAATTGGCAACAACAACAATGATGATGCCTTCGGTGAAAACTTCGGCAAGACTCTAATAGCGGCTTCAGCGAGAGTTCGACAACGGCTCCGACATCAATGAGGCGGCGGGGCAATGGCTGGAAAATACTAGTGAACAGTGGGTTCACCAACAAAAATTGAACCCTAACCGTATGCTATGATACCGTATTAAAAAAAGGAAGAATATGATAAATTCCTTGTGTATATTGAAGACATTGGGTTATGCTTATACAGAAAAAGAAACGTATAGGCCAAGCCCATTACACAAATAGAAATATCTAACAATATCTCATAATATCTAATAATACCTAATAATATCTAATAATATTTAATAATATTTAATAATATCTAACAAATTCAATAGATGATTCTAAAATTATATTCTCAGATCCACATATGGGTATATTGTCACAATTTGCAACTCATTAGTTTTTTCTTTTCATTTTATGCTATGAATTGAAAAACATAGGAAACAGAGTCATGTGATCTGTTGCTCCTAAATCAAGAATCCAAGTATCCTGAGATACATGCCCAACTATTTATATTGAATAAACTTTTATATCTTGTGGACAAGGTACTCGATTCAGAGGACTTTCTTATTGCTTCGATCATTGTTCTTAACGATCAAGTTCCTCCTTAGAGGCTTTCATATCAAGATCTAGTTGAGGAGGAGTACTGGGTTGATTTGTGTCTTGGTGTTTTGAGATAGTATTGCCTGCCCATTTTTGTGAGCTTCCTTTGTTGCTTCCTATGCGTTCCACTAATTTGTTTCTCCCATGGAGTTTGAAGCATATTTCTTTAGTATGCCTAGATCTTTTAAAATATGAACAATAATCTCCATGGTTGCCTTTTGTAGCGGGCTTTCCTCCAATATTTGATCCAGACAACCCTTTTTATGATAGAGCTTGTGTTAGAGGTTCCTCCATTAAGTTTAATGTCCCTCTGAATCTCTTCTCCCTTGATAGTTAAGAACACTTTTGATAGAGAAGACAATTTTTCTCTCCCTAAGTTTTGTACTCTGATTGGGTCATATTCATGTTCACATCATAGGAATTTAAAAATTCCTCATCTTTCAACAACTTCAACATGTGCAGCAACACTTGCTTTGCACATCTTCAAATTTTGGTATTGATCTAATTTGATCCACAACTCATTCAAAAATCCATGATATTCTAATATTGAGAGAGAAACTTTTCTGGTATTAAACACCTTGGTTCCAGTGTCATATGAAGCAACAAAATAGCTTTTCAAAGCAAAGTTGTTATATAGGTGTTTCATAATTAGGAGATAATTACTCCGTAATTAAGTGCAAATTTCATTATCTATTTATTAGGACAAATTTGGTATCTTTTAGTGATTGATTTGATTTGTATAACTTTAATTACCTATTATTTCTTGCTTTCATTATCTATTATTTCTTTTCTTAATTAGGTTGAAACAATCTATAGATTGAGACTGTAATCACATTTGTAAATACATCTCAGATATATATTTCATCTATTTCTTTCAACTAAAAGTCATCCCAATTTCTTTAGCATAAGAATAGAACATAATTATGACTCATGTCAGCAACTGTGGAATACCACAACCGGGTCCTGTTCTGTGAATATTCATTATCCCCAATCTCAAAATTAGGTCATTTGACCTTGGTCCTCCACCATTGATGTAGTCTAATCTTGATAGTCCTTTTAAACTCCTCCAAATGTACTGAATCCACTGCAAATAATTTCAGCCATAAAACCGGTGGGGATCCACCACATTTGGATCCATAGAAATTGGTGATTGGGGGTGGTCGGTGGTGGCAGAGACAGCAGAAATAGAACCCCCAAGATTTGGAGCTCTATTACCAACTTGAAAAAAGAGAGAAAATAAATGTTTTATTGATCATTGTTGCATAATCAAGAGAATTATTCTGTAATTAAGTGCAGATTTCATTCTCTATTTATTAGGATAAATTTGTTAGTGATTTGATTTGTACACCTTTAATCATTCATTATTTATTGCTTTCATTACCTATTATTTCTTTTCTTAATTAGGTTGTAAACAGTCTATAAATTAGATTATAATCATATTTGTAAAACATATCAAAAATACATTTCATCTATTTCTTTCAACTTTATAATTATAATGATTACAATGTGAATTCCTTTATTTGTAACAATCACACTCTCTTGAAAGAGGAAATAGAATCAGCTGAAAAGAATGTGTAGATGCATGGGATAATTTTGATAATAACTATAGAGGTATGAGGATATTTTTATTCCAGTAATTCCTTATTTTTAACAATTTTACCCATGTAATAAATAATCTTTAATTTTTAAATCATTAATAAAATGCTATTAATAACATTACAAAAGAAAAACTATTAGAAAGACAAATAAATTTCTAATAAATTATTCTTCAACTGATGTAGAAGTGATAAAAAAATACAGTAATCTCTTTATTAACAACAAAAAAGAATACTATGTTTTTTTTAAAAAGTAATAATTGAATGATATTATTATTTTATTTAAATTTACACACACATACACGCACATACAAATCTAGAACTAGAATTGAAAATCCAGGGGGCCAAGGCCTCTGGCATGATTTCATCTCCAACATTAAGAAGTATGATTGAGAATGGCTTATTTGTTGGTAATTTGTAGGGAGTTGAATTGGTAAAATTTATGTAATTGATGTAGATATAGTTACTCTTATAATATTATTTTTCTCTTAAGTTTATAGTACGCATTTTTCTTGCTGTAAATAGTTTGTAAAATATAAGTATAAAAATTATTGCTATGCAAATGTGTAATTATTTGCGCTTGATTGCACATGCAAAATATTAAATAGTGTTTAGGTTTCAGCTTGCTTACTAAGCAAGGAAAGGTTCTGGGCATTCTTATTTTGTATGTGTCTTTGTCATGACCTGAATTCAGGGTCCATGAGTTGGGGGTAACTCAGACATCATGGACCCGTACAAATCATGCAAGCCTCAAAACTTACCAATAACTAACACCCTATTATCATTGTTAACTTGCAAAACAATCCTGTCAATATAGAATTTTAGATAACATTATTTCATAAACAGGTGGGCCTTGCTGATAAAATCAACAGTATTGTGAGAACTCTTTCTGGTGGCATGAAGAGGAAATTGTCACTTGGAATTGCATTGATTGGAAACAGTAAGGTAGGATCTGCGTCTACACGACATTCTTATATTTGGTTGAAGAAAACTGCATGGAATCTTTTGGATTTACTTTGACAGGTTATAATCCTTGATGAACCTACTAGTGGAATGGATCCATACTCAATGCGCTTGACTTGGCAGTTAATAAAAAAAATTAAGAAGGGAAGGATAATTTTGCTAACTACACATTCTATGGATGAAGCAGATGAACTAGGTGACAGGATAGCTATCATGGCCAATGGTTCTCTGAAATGCTGTGGAAGGTTAATTTCATTTCCACTTTTTCTTAGATATTGTTTTGTCTTGATATTCTGCCAGGTATTTTAATTTTGTAATAATTCCTTCTAGAGAGTATACTCTTGAAAAATCCATTTGGAAGCTAAGTTCAGAAACATTAGCATTTTTTGAATGTCTAAATTTTAGGGAGGCTATTACCCTTTTTATTAAATTTAGTGTATTCATCCTTTAAGTTAGCAATAAGTTCTTCCATTTCATTTATAGCTTCTGATGTGATACCAACATATTGAAATTCATGGACACTTCATTAATGATAGAGGTCTTGTGGTGGATACTGTTAGGTTACACATAGAGGAGGAGTTAGTTAGAATTAGAATAGTCATGAGTTAGTTATTTGATTTGCTAGTTAGATATAAATAAGAAAGAAGAAGAGGGGGAGGGGGAGGGGGAGTGTGTAATATTTTTGTAGATTGAGCTTTAGCTCTTTGTGAAGGGGAAGCCCTTGAAGGAGAGAGTGCTCTCCTATTTCTTGTTCTTTTCTTTCTATTCAATAAAAACCTTTCTTTTCTTCTCTTTATAATTCTTGGTTCCTAACAGATACCCATGTTCCTATATGACTTTATATAACAGACATTTTCACTTAAGGGCTTTTCCTGGGCAGATTCCAAGATAGTTGGGAATAAGCTATATTTATTTACCAACTTAAAGGGGAATGTTATAAATAGTGGATTATTGGGATAAAATATATGCAATATCTCCATAATATGAGAAAATATCTTTAGAAACTTCCTATTCATTTGAACATATTTTTATTTTATTATTTTAAAGAGATTTATTGTTACAAATAAATTGGTGTGATTTTTATTAATAAAATAATTACTTTTTTTTTTGATTTGTTGACAGTTCCCTTTTCTTGAAGCATCATTATGGAGTTGGTTATACTCTAACCCTTGTGAAGGTTTGTTCACTTCTTGATCATTTTGTGTTTAATGCCACTTGTCTATGATGGTTCACAATTGAAAGACTTTAGTTGTTTTCATTTGTATTTCTTTTTGTGCTTTCAGTCAGCTCCCACTGCTTCTATTGCTAGTGATATAGTATACCGTCATGTTCCATCTGCAACATGTGTAAGCGAGGTACTTTTCTCAGTATTATTCATTAAGATACCCATTAATGTCAATACCATGCATGTATTCATGCGTCAATGTTAATGTGCGTGAGCATATTTCTTCCCTCTCCTTAGTGAGTATGTGTGTGTTCATGAAGGAAGTTTATTTTAATCAAAAGGTTGGTTCTCCTAAAATAAAAATATCATAGGTTAGATCTTCTTGGTTTTAGTGTCTTGTGTACCAGAGAAATTCCTTTAAAGTTTTTTTGAGTACAGAAAAGTGGCCACTACAATTATTTTATCCCACATTAGATCCAGATTCAAATATTCCTTTTGAAAATTTGAACATTTTGTTTTAACCAGCACCAATTAATCACATACATAGTGCACTGCTTTAAAATTTTGTCATTCTTGTTAAGTTGTTCTTGCTATGATCTCTGAACATGACCAAGAAACACTTCAAAATTTTGACAAAATACAAGACTCATTAAATACTTTGAAGGTTTTAGACCTTGTCTTTGTAAGTGAATGACATTGTAGAAATAATTGTAGGTGCTCAGTTAGAGCTACACTTTACATAACTAGAGGACCAAACTGAAACTTTTATGATTTTATCACACTTAAAATAAGACAAGTACAAACTTATATATGGGCACCGCTTACATCAAGAGCCATTTCTTAATAATAGCTAATGGCTATAAAACCTAACAACTGAACAAACTAACTATATTTATACTAACATATCTCCTCCAACTTAGGGAAGATTTTTCGCAAGAAAAGCTTTTCACGTTGAATGTGCCTCCAAGATAAGTAAAATGAGCTAATGATAAAGGCTTGGTTAGAACATCTCCCAATTGATCAAGGGCGGGAATAGACGAAGATGTCGCAAAGATCAATTTGTGAAAGTGAAATCACGAAGAGTCGTGAGAGCCAAAGCACACGAGCCACAAGAGTGAAATTACACGAGTCGTAAGAGCGAAATCACACAAGATGCAAGAGCAAAATCACACGAGACACAAGAGCGAAATCAGATGAGTAGTGAGAGCGAAGTCATGAAGAAGAAAGTGATGAAGAGCCCTAGATTTGAAGATGGATTGTCGAAAAAATTGCTCTGATACCACCTTAATAAAAATTGAAAATCTTATTATTTCATCACACTCGAAATAAGAGATGTACAAACTTATATATAGGAACTATTTACATCATCACTTACATCAAGAAAAATTGTTAAATAATTGTTGAAAGTTGTAAAAACTAACAGTTTTACAAAGTATATATATTTATTTATACTAACATCTAGATACTAATATAAATCATTTGATTTTGTTGAAAATGTCATGTTAAATATATTTTGATTTTTTAGGATAAGATTAAAGTTTTGCAATGTAGTTTGGTATATTTGATTTGATATGTAAGAAATTGGCATATGATGATTGATTTCAACAACTTTGCTGGATCCAACACTAGTGAGATAAACCATAGTTTTCTCTTTCCTTTTGTTTTATTAGAGTAATTAGAAGACAGTGTATAATTGCAGAACCTCTATATTGAAACAACACCGACCTTTTAGTGTAATTTTAGAAGAGAGAGAAGTAATTTTTATGATCATTAATGATGTATTGATTGGATTTTGGTGATGATTGATATTCTAATTGTTGAGATCTATGGTGAAGAGACAAAAATAATCTCTCTGTGTGTATTACAAAAAAAGAGTGTATATGTCTATCTATCTATCTATCTCAAATACAAAGTTACAAAAACATGGACCAAGGCCCATATGTTTAGTTACATTTAACACTCCCCTCTATTAGAGTAAACAAACAAGAGGAACAACAAACTGAAATTTTTATTATTTCGGCACACTTGAAATTAGAGGAGTACAAACTTATTTATAGGCATCACTTACAACAAAGATTATATTAATCTCTTATATAAAAAAACTATTGGTAATAATAGTTGACAATTGTAAAAACTAACAGCTATACAAAGGAGATGATTTTTCACAAGAAAAAAATCTTTATGTTGACTTTCCCTCTGAGAAAAAAAGTAAAATGAGCTGAAGATAGAGGTTTGGTCAGCACATCTGCTCAATTATCAAGAGTGGGAATACGATAAGAACAAATAAAAGTTATAAATGCTCACTTGACTACATATTCTACATGTTAAATAGTTCTTGAGTGAAATCATAACTTTTTGACTTGAACAGTGTCAACGTGATAATTGATTGTGTATTGGTGAGTTCATGTTTAACAGTATCCAAAGCCCTTGTTTTCTTCTTCCCTCCATTTTTTGTGAAGAATTTAATTGTCTATCTTACTTGTAGTTGTATATGAGATTATGGTTGTTGATTCCATTTTGTTCTTACTCTAAATGCATTTCCAGGTTGGAACAGAGATTTCTTTCAGGCTTCCAATGACATCCTCATCAGCCTTTGAGAGGATGTTTAGGGAAATTGAAGGTTGCATGAAAAAACCAGTTTTGAACATGGAATTGAGTGGCAATGGTGAAAAGGAGAATCTTGGTATTGAAAGCTATGGTATATCTGTAACAACCCTGGAGGAGGTATTTTTAAGAGTTGCAGGATGTGATGATGATGAGGTTGAATGCTTTGAAGAAAATAAGCATTCTCTGATATCTGACTCTGTGGCTTCACTTCCTACTAATGATGATCCTTCCACAAAAATAAGTTATCTTAAAACTTTTGGAAATTATAAGAGGATTCTGGGTTTCATGGCTACCATGTTGGGAAGAGCTTGTCGCTTAATTTTTGCTACATTTCTTAGTTTTATCAGCTTCTTGGGTATGCAGTGCTGTAGTTGCTGTCTCATTACTAGGTCAACATTTTGGCAACATTTTAAAGCCTTATTCATTAAAAGGGCAATATCTGCTCGGAGAGATCACAAAACAATTATTTTCCAGCTAATAATTCCTACTCTCTTCCTGTTTGTTGGTCTTCTATTTCTTAAGCTCAAGCCACATCCTGATCAGCAATCACTGACCCTTTCAACTTCTCACTTTAATCCTCTATTGAGTGGCGGGGGCGGGGGAGGTCCAATTCCATTTAATCTATCTTTTCCAATTACTGAAAAGGTTTGTCACTGATTTAATTCCGTTTTTTTATGTTTTGTGTTCTTTGTTTTTGTAGACTTATTGCTTCTAAAAAAAGTGGAGTCTGGTTGTTCTGATTGAGTTTGGCTGAAATTTTTATTTTGATATAAAGGTAGCACAAAATATCATGGGAGGTTGGATACAGAAGTTGAAGTCGAGCTCGTACAGATTCCCTAATTCAGAGAAGGAATTGGCTGATGCAGTGGAAGTGGCAGGACCAACTCTGGGACCCGCTCTACTTTCTATGAGTGAATATTTGATGTCTAGCTTTAATGAATCCTACCAATCTAGGTGTGGAAATATGAATTTCTTGCTTCTTTTTTATATTTTATCTGTTTTAAGAACTTTCAAGCAATTGTAACGAGATTATAGTATTTGTTCTTCTTTCCTGCTCTTCCTCTGATTTTATCATTGAGGGAAATCAAAATCTATTTGAAAATAGTATTGCTTATACGAATACAGGACAGGAAAATATAAGCTTCTCAAAGAATAAAGCTCACCAATCATTTTGTCCTAGTTCAACTTTGATGATTCTGAAGTTTTTCATTGCTAACATACACGAAGTGTACCATCTCAGAAATTTGAGAAAATCTTAGGTCGTGTGTAGGCTAAATTTTGCATTTACACTGAAGTTATTTTGATCAAACCTAAATGAAGCCAAATTTTCCTTCATAGAATCTATGGTTATTTATTTTCATTGATATCTCTATATATTTGAGTGTCACTAACATACTTTTGTATGGAGATCATGGGTGATTTCTTTGAACTATAGAAGTCAATATTGTGCTAATGCTTTTTCCTTGCTGTCATTGTCCAAAAATTAAAATTGTGTTGATGTAGTAGTTTGTAGCTTTGGTAAAAGGTTGATCTGAGTCTATGCTGTGGGGGATCCAGATGTCAAGCCCTGTTGTTTTCTGCTTGTGGGGGATCTGTTGTCATATTTAAACTTTTGTGCTGTTGGGATTTATAGTTATTTTCCAAGAAAATAATGAACAAATACATGTGCTATTTTAATTATATTTTAACTTGTCAACTCAGTTAAAACAATTGATGCAATTTTTATATGATAAAATAGTTGTGTTTTATTGATATGTTTTGATATTCAGGTATGGGGCAATTGTGATGGATGATCAAAGTAATGATGGAAGCTTAGGATACACTGTATTACACAACTGTTCCTGTCAACATGCTGCTCCCACCTTTATCAATTTGATGAATTCTGCTATTCTTAGGCTTGCAACTCAAGACACAAATATGACAATTCGGACACGCAACCACCCTTTGCCAACGACACAAAGCCAGCGCTTACAACGTCATGTAAGCCTATGTTTATTTTATTTCACCGGAGTGGATATTCTTTAAGTATCATGATACATTTTCCAGTTAGTTGTAGTGATGGGCATGCTTTGGGCTTTTAGATTTATTTCCTTATTATATTGCATTGTATCAGGAAGTGAATTTTAATTCTAACTCAACCTTATAAAACCGGCTCATAAGGTGAGGTTTGCACTCACTTATATATTATGAAATGTCTTTATCTCCAACGACATGAGATCTCCAATACTGACTTTTATATTTAGCTGCACTATTGAGTAATGATAGATTAATATGACAATGTGCCAATGCCCTTTATATTATCCCTCTACGTTGTACAGAAAATTAAAGATTTGATAAGCTGTAGATGAAATTCTGTAGGACCTGGATGCCTTCTCTGCTGCAGTTATTGTCAACATTGCTTTCTCTTTTATACCTGCCTCGTTTGCCGTTTCAATTGTTAAGGTAAGTTGTGTTAAACTGCTTCCTGCTTGCTGTCTTTTTAATTATGTTCTATTCTTCCTCCAGGAGCAATTTATAAAAGAGAACTTTTGTTAGAAGATTCCTTGAAGTTTCTTTGATACATAATAATCATAGATAATTGTGGAGTCATGAATTCACTAGAGGGATCTTCTTGGTACTAGAGTGTCAAATACTACTGACATTCTCAAATTGCTTGTTTCTTGTCTAAACATTTGTAAATTGTTGATTGGTACAGGAACGTGAAGTGAAAGCTAAGCAGCAACAACTAATCAGTGGGGTATATAATTTTTCAAATGAGACAGCATTCAATGTTGCTTTTCTATCTCATTCTGAATAATCATCTAACATTGAACTTGCTATTTAGGTTTCTATCCTGTCATATTGGGCTTCTACATATATTTGGGACTTTGTGGGCTTCTTGTTTCCAGCCTCTTTTGCCATAGTTCTCTTTTACATCTTTGGTATGTATCCAAATAATTATTAATACTTAGTTTTATCTGCACATTTAATTTGCTGCGAAAACTAACATTGATCACGAACCCAAGTCTAATAGTTTATTTACATTACTTTATCACAAGAGAGATTGGCAAATTTGGCTTACCTGACCTGTCCTTATTCTTTTGTTTCTTTAAGACAAGGAATTTATATCATTTGGACTTTTTCCATCTCTTTCAATAAAATCTATTATTTTATTAGGAAGACCAAACATTGTTGCAATAAGATGGCTGCCTTGTGAGCTAAAGGTCATAGGTGTATATATCTGCCCTCTCCAAACCCCATTGTTACTGTTGTATTTTGTTTGATATAGTTTTTTTATAGTTTTTTTTTTGTCCGCTTTGTTTCTTTTCATTCTCTATATAAAGAGAATCCTTGTTTTCCTTTGTACATTTTATCAATACAAAAGTTACTCTCTTAACTCTAATACCCTCCAGGTGGGAGCCTTGTGCATTGAGTTTCCCTTTTTTTTTCAAAAACAAAGGTTGTTTGTTATTTATTTCATTTTTTTACCTTTTAGGTATTGCTATACAATGTTAATGTAGTAAATGTTCCAATTTATATTATCATGCTTATCCTTTCATTGTATTTTTTTCTACCTTGGAGAATTTCTTATTCATAGCAGTCATTCAAATGTGATAGCACCACTTTAGAACTGTGTGATCACACTCCTGCCAATTTTGAATGACTTGCTTGGAGCAATATGTATAGTAGCGAGTGTGAATTGTCACTGCTTTTGCATGAAATCATCGTCATCACTTCTCATGAATGCAAATAGGCCTTCGGGCCTCAAAATGGTGTTGTTTGGTGCTATTTTAGAGGAGAATGTTGGGATTCACCCCATTTCTATTAATCATGAGAAACCTTTTAGATATTATTAGATATAATTAGATATTATTAGATTTTATGAGATATTATAGATATTGTTAGGTATTTCTATTTATGTAATGTGCTTAACCCATATGTTTCTTTTCCTATATAAAACCTTATGTGTTCAATATACACAAGGGATTTATCCTATTCTTTCTTTTCTTTTAATATGGTATCAGAGCTATTTCGAGTCTATCCTAGCGATTGTTTGTTGTGTTTATTAGGTTACCCGCTATCGGGCCGTTATCAAACCACTCATAATATATAGTCCCACGCACGAGTTGGTAGCTTGGCATGAGGGGTGTGTGTTGGAGATCCCACGTCAGCTAGAGATTAGTACATTTCATAGTATATAAGTGGGTGCAAACCTCACCTTATCAGTCGGTTTTATGTGCCCTTCCCGCCTAGAGGGACCCTAACTGTTTTCTCTTTTGAAGTTCAACCTTTCTCTGGTGAGATTTCCATAATAACACAATGTTTTCTAGCCATTTATGGGATAGCCTATCACTGTGCTGACCAACCCTTGACATTGGGCTCTTTTACTTTTGTTCTTTCACCTCTCTCAAAGTATAATAGGTTTTTTTCACTGTTTTTTCTTTTTCTTTTCTTTGCTCAATCATTCAAATTTTTATTTTTTCTGATTCGTATTGTGTTTTCTCTTCCCATCCTATTCATCAACAAAGATGGTTTCATTCTTCCATTAGGAATATCTTAATCCGGCTGTATTGCTTATGGGTTCGTCTTCTCTGTGGAGCTATTAGGGATTAACTATGTATGTTTTTATCATTCTTGAAGTCATATTTTAACTTGTTCTTGTACATTAAAACCACTTTTCTCAAAAGTTAAGCAGTGACTTTGATCTTAAGCCTTTTATTTTCATCTTTAACAAAATATGTGGGTTTTTTTTGTATTATGTTCAACGTACATATTTGTGTTTGTGGTGGAGAATAGATCCTTGTGTGTTTTTCATGTTACTAGGCCAAGTAAAGAAAGAGAGAATTAAAAGTGGAAAACTCACATGAGACAAACTATTCCTGGTCTGGGAGATATTTAAGGGATATTAATTAGCTCTCATTTATATGATTTATCTTTTAGTTTAGTTTTTTCATCAGTGTATTAAAATATCAATTAAATTTCAGGACAATATAATAGTGCTATTGTTAGGACACAAAATCAGGACAAAACTTGGAAGGTATATTATAGGAAAAATATAAGGAATAAAGGGTAAGATAGCGGTTAGTGATTTATAAAGTAGCGGTTAGTGTTTGTAAGGTAGCGGTTAGTGCGGTAGTGGCGGTTAGTGTGGTTAGTGGTCTTTTAATAAAGACCAACCGGTTTAGTGAAGGGGGTTACCTTTTTGAATTCCGTTTGGTAGACAGGGAAAGTCCTGTGTAAAAGGAATAATCGTTTCCTTTGTGGATGTTCTGAGTGTAAAATGCAGAAGCAATAATACAGAGATTATTCAGTAGAATTTGTGTTCTCGGTTTATCTTTGGGTGTGTTTTTCTTGGTTCGTAACAGTTATTTATTTGCATATACTTCTCACAGTGGAGAGCCTTTGCATAGCATGATAGATATATTTGATTTCTCGGACAGCTTAACTTTGTTAAGTCAAATTTTTGGGATAATTAGTTATTTTAATATTAGAACCTTTCAATCCTGTCCTATCCCTAAACTTTCAATTACCAAAAAGAAATCATTAGAACCATCACCACCTGGGATTTTCTGAGGTGGTTGAATAGGTATGAAATATGATCCCTGATGCACCGCAATACTGCCATGCCTTAACCCCGTTGTTGGGGTTTCTATCTTACAGTATCATACCATGGATGTCAATGCTAATTCTTGCTACTGAATGTAGGTCTGGAACAGTTTGTCGGAGGCGTTTCTTTGTTACCAACAATCCTCATGCTATTGGAATATGGACTTGCAATTGCATCATCAACCTATTGCCTTACATTTTTCTTTTTTGACCACACCATGGCTCAGGTATGCGGAGACTTGTTTTCTCCTTTGTTAATTATATTTGTTATAAAATGCTAAGAGATTCACTTGTTTTACAGAACGTGGTTCTGCTGATCCACTTTTTCACCGGATTGATACTAATGGTTATCTCATTCATTATGGGACTCATGACATCAACAATGAGTACCAATTCTTTTCTTAAGGTATCCCCTTTAATTTTCTTCAAGTGTTCCAGCCTTACTTATTTGGTTTTACTGGGTAATTCTTTTTTCTGAAGCACCAAAAAACAGGAGAAAATATTTTTGGTGGACTAATTTTCAGTAAAAGAAAGGCCAACACAATATTTTAAGCCTTTGAGCTCCCAATTTTGTTTTTTCTGCTTACTACTGTCACTACTTTCTGCTTTACCGTTTAGGGTTTCCATGATAAGTGGATACTAAAAATAGACTGGTTTCTTTCTATCACATGTCATGAATAGATCTGCATATTTTAGGTTATTTAGTGAGTGGTCACCGTCATGGGTTGTCATTATTATCTTATATATACATTTGTATAATATTTAAGAAGAGTTTAGGTATATGAGAAAAAAGTTTTGATTCAATTAATCCAATTGTAAACCAGTACAAGAGGGTATATATAAAGCTCTACTACCTTTGAATAATGATTACAATTTCCCTTTAGTGTCCTACAATATCTTAGATTTAATAATTACAAAGATTGATAATGTCTCCTAAAAAACTCAACACTCCCCATCCAGCTTGATGGATATCTATTATTCCCATGTAATTGTGTAATGTGTACACATGTGACTACTCTTATATATGCTAAGGAACAAAATCAATCACTAATAATAAGAAATATTTATCTAGATATTTCCCTATTTGATGTGATCAAATCATATCATATCTTTAACACTACCCCTCATTTTATAACTTGTGTCAAGTTTGTTACAAGACTCTTATGTATGCTAAGGAACGAATTCAATCACTAATAATAAGACTCCTTGAGAAACTTGGTGACCATGTCAACTAGTTGGTTGCTAGAGATGACAAAGCATTACAAATTATTAAAGTAAAAGAAAGAGTAGGGTAAATCCCTTGTGTATATTGAACACATAGGGTTATGTTTATATAGGAAAAGAAACATATGGGCTAAGCCCATTACATAAATATGAAATATCTAACAATATCTATAATATCTCATAATATCTAATAATATCTAATTATATATAATAATATCTAACACTCCCCCTCAAGCTGGTGCATATAGATCATATATACCAAACTTGTTACAAATGTAATCAATCCTAGGCCCTCGTAAGGGTTTAGTAAAAATATCTGCTAATTGATTATTTGAATTACAAACTCAATCTTGATATCTCTTGATATAATCTTTTCTCAAAAGAAATGACAATCAATCTCAATATGTTTGGTCCTTTCATGAAAGACTGGATTTGAGGTAATTTGATGAGCATCCTGATTATCACATATAAGTGTCATTTGAGTGACTTCACCAAATTGCAATTCTTTAAGTAACTGTTTAAGCCAAATAAGCTCACAAGTAGCTGATGCCATAGCTCTATATTCTGCTTCTGCACTAGATCTTGCTACAACACTTTGTTTCTTGCTCTTCCAAGAGATCAAGTTATCACCAATGGAGACACAATATCCAGAAGTTGATCTTCTATCAGATGGAGATCCTGCCCAATCAGCATTTGAATAACAAACGAATTTAGTATGGTTATTATGACCATATAACAAACCTTTTCTAGGAGAGCGTTTAATGTACTTCAGTATACAACTGCATTCCAATGATCACATGGAGAATTAAGAAATTGACTCACCACATTGAATGCAAAGGAAATATCAGAACGAGTAACAGTGAGATAGTTCAATTTTTCAACTAATCTCCTGTACTTCTCAGGATCTGAAAGGGGCTCCCCCTGATTGGGTAGAAGCTTGACATTGGGATCCATGGGAGTATCAACAAATTTCGAATTCATCAACCCAATTTCCTCCAAAATATCCAATGCATATTTTGTTTGAGAGATAACAATACCAGTATTGGATTGTGCTACCTCAATTCCCAAGAAATATCTGAGTTTGCCAAGATCTTTAGTCTGAAACTGTTGACAAAAGTGTTTTACTTGTGCGATGCCATGGTGATCACTACCTGTAAGAACAATGTCATCAACATATACTACAAGATAGATACATCCAACACTCGAGTGACTATAAAAAAGTGAATGATCTACTTCACTGCGAGTCATTAATATCTCATAATATCTAACACAAATCAATTTGGTGAAGGTGTGTGGACATGGCATGCTAACAAACTAGCAATGGAGAAGCCTGACATGAAGATGATGCATTGAGTTACTAGTAGCACCTTGCAATGATTGGTCGTGACAAAGATTGAAGGAAGTTGTGGTTGTTGGAGAGTAGAAAGTTTTAAAAGGCATAATGGTTGTTGAAATGAAGAAGTATTCAATGGGCGTGACATTTTTTGAAGATCAAAAAATGCTTGGTGGGTGTGAATGCTTGAAAGAAAAAATGGTGCGGAAAGGGTGTAGCGATTGCCAAACACCAAAAATGCTAAAAAGGTAAGTTAGTTGTTGGAGAGCAAAAATACTTGAAAGGCATGAGAAACTGCCAGGGAGCGAAAGTTCTTAGAGGGCACAAATGGTTCGAGTATGCAACAGTTGAGAGAAAGCAATAGTACTAAGAGGGCATAACGACTACCAGAGAACAAAAGATCCTAAATGGTATTATTTATCCGAGAGAGGAAGTTTGAGTGAAATAACAAGGCACGAAGGATGGTACACTCTAGTGCCACTTGCTTGTTACTATCTTGTACACATGTGAGTACTCGTATTTATAGTGAGGAACAAAATCTATCTCTAATGATGTGAAATATTTGTTAAGATCTTGGTTATCAAAATCACTAGTCAACTCCTAAACTCCACACCCTCAAACCTAGTTAACTCACATGTAGAATTGTGTTTAGTAGGCTTGTATAAAATCGCAAGTTTAGAGGCTCTTCAGTAAGCTTGATTGGACATTAAGAAAGCCAAAATCGGCACTGGATTTGCTTGTTTCTCGGTCATGATTTATGCAAAACACACCTAGGGAAAATTCATGTTTCGTTGGTTCTGTTTTGGGTGTTGATATTGGGTTCTCCTATCGCACCAATAGATCTTGCTTGGTGTCTTCTCAGCTCCACTACACTCTATGCTATTTGTGTTTTAGATTCTTCTTCACTCTTTGCTATCTCACTACTCTATTTTCCTTTCTCTTTATAGTTTCAAATAAGCTAAAAAGTAGAGGGTAGATCATATTAGGGTTTTAGCTTTTGATTTTTTACTCCTCTCTAGCCATGTTAGACAGTTGGGCCTCCATTTAAGACCAACAATTTCTTTTTTTATGTAAAGCATAATATATCACATAATCAACTAGAATAAAAAAAACTAGAGTAATAATAAAGGATAATAATATTAGAAAAATAAAAAAAAGGATAATAGTATTAAAAAAATATAAAAATATTTAATGATATATAAAAAATATTTAAAATATGTATAATATGATATACTACTACTACTAATAATAATAATATTACACTACAAAAATATTAAAAGTTATTTATAACTTCATATAATATTATATGATTTATATGTATTTTAATACTTTTTTTAATGCAAAGTTTAAAAGGTCCCACAAGTTTACTTAAACTCGAGTTTGACAACCTTTAACATATTTCCTATTTCACGTAGTTAAATCATATCTTATTTCTTTATTTAAGGTAATCAAATCTTTAACAATCTTATAAAACCATAAAATGAGTCTTAAGAGTTTGGGTTTTGGTCTGTTTCTATCCTACAAACCTTGACTTATGAGAACACTTTGGGCCCATTAAGTCTTTGTATTCTATTTAAGAGCAATTTCTTCTCTATGAATAATATTAGAAACGGTTTTTCTGACAATTCACTTGGGCAAACAGTTAATAATAATAATATTCATTTGATGTTCTCTTCCAGAATTTTTTCAGAATATCTCCTGGATTTTGTTTTGCTGATGGTCTTGCTTCGTTAGCTCTTCTGCGGCAAGGCATGAAAGATAAAACAAGTGATGGAGTGTTTGATTGGAATGTTACTGGGGCTTCCATCTGTTATCTTGCTGTTGAGGTGCAAATATTTCAATCTAATTTTGCTGATATTGTGTTTTTTCCTTTCCAAGTTTCAACGTTTAAAACTGAAAACTATTAGACAAATTGTTTTTGTTTACATTAGATCTTTGGGCAGATTTAAGAAACAGCATTTATTACATTGAAAATACAAAGCTGCATTAACTGCTTTGTTTCAGAATAATGTCAACAAAACCCAAGTGTAAAACACACATAAATTGGGACAAAATTATTTTGCTCTAGCTAATCCACTTTTTTCTTGATGACAGAGCTTTAGTTATTTTCTGTTGACACTTGCACTTGAAATTTTACCTTCTATCAACTTGACTTCATTCATGGTCAAGAAGTGGTGGGAAAAAATTAATATCTTCCGGCATGATAGTCCTTATTTGGAACCTCTGTTGGAACCTTCTTCCGAAACTGTTGTTATGGACTTTGATGAAGATGTAGATGTAAACACAGAAAGAAATAGAGTACTTTCAGGTTCCCTTGATAATTCCATTATCTACCTGCGCAATCTTCGTAAGGTATTTCGTAGTAATATTTACTTTACCAAATTTTTTGTAAAGAAAAATATTGTGCATTTCAATCATTGCCATCATGCTCAGTTATAGTGATATTTTCTGAATTTAAGGTATATTTTGAGGAGAAGCATCATGGAAGAAAGGTTGCAGTAGATTCTTTAACTTTCTCAGTCCAGGAAGGAGAATGTTTTGGCTTTTTAGGAACAAATGGAGCTGGAAAGACCACAACTCTTTCTATGCTATGCGGTATGTCAAATTTATGAGAATGATATTTTACTACATGTTATGTTGATAAGCCCTGTGTTTTACCTCTGAAAACCTGCATTTTACTTTAACATAAAGGAGAAAAGTTCAAATACAGGATGAGAAATATTCTAGCTAAATAATTCAAGACCAAGAAGAAAAGATTAAAAAGAAAAAGTGTAGACAAGACACATACAACATAGATGTTGATGTCTATGTAAATTTACTAGATGCTTCCCCTATAAGAGAAATAGAAATATTCCAAAGTATGTAGAAGAACTGCACATTCTTAAGAGACAACTGATGTCCAGTAGGGATTCTACTTTTTCTTTCAACCAAAAACTCTTTGAAATACATTGAGACATAGTAAAATTAACACAAAGTAACTGCTGAAAATTGTTGGGGCATGCTTGAAAGGAGAAGAACATGAAAAGGGGAAATTGAATATTATTTGATGAGTTTGTAAAACAAGCATTAATCCTCTTTTATAAGCTAGGGAAACTGAAAATATTAAGGGAAGTAGGAAATGTAGGAAAGAAGAGGTGTAGGGCAAAGCTATTAGTCTATTGTCCAGCTTCTCTTTGATGAACTATCTACCCATTTCTCTATGTTTGGTTCTAGATATGTGCAACTTCTATATTTCTCGTGTTTCAAAATCTGTGTCAGCTTTGGCTGGACCATTCCCTTCAAAATGACTAAGCTTCTTACACCTTTTGAGAGCAATATGAACCATTTGGTACGAGGAACGACAGACATTTGGTTCCACTACTTTTGTTGCACACACCAACCCTTCACTTGATGCTCTAACTCAGCCCATCTCTCTTGATCCTTTGGGTCCTGAACTCTGGGGTCACTGATCATATCTCTGGCAATAAGTCTCTTTTCACTTCCTTTTCCACTTCTGGTTTTTTACCATCTGTCACCATAGCTAATGGTTCTTGAGCCTCCTCTCAATGTATATAAATCATATGAATCAAGTTTGTTACAAATATAATCAATTCTAGTATATATAAATTTATATATATACATGCTCTATGGAATAGACACACACAAAGAGATTAGTTTTTGTTGCTTCACCATATATTTGAACAAAAACATTTATAGTTGCTAACCTTGCAAAAGCAAACAAATCGAAATTGAAAATAGAGTCACCCAAAAAGGGACAGGTGGCAAAATGAATTAAAGGGTAATGTTATTGTTCCATAATTAGGAAAATTATTCTGTAATTAAGTGCAGATTTCATTATCTATTTATTAGGACAAATTTGATATCTTTTAGTGATTTGATTTGATTTGTATAGCTTTAATTACCGATTATTTCTTTCTTTAATTAGGTCGTAAATAGTCTATAAATTCAAACTGTAATCACAATTGTAAACACATCTCAGAAGTACAATCTATCTATTTCTTTCAACTGTTATGTTGTTTGTAACTGAAAGATAATATAGTTAGAGAAAAATATATCTTTATATTCTTATTCTAATAATAAGTTCAATCTTCTATCTTAAACAAACCCAAGGTGATGACTTTTTTATGTTAGGCAAAATTTAGTAGATTTTAAACAATTATACATTAGAAAAGATTTTTTTAATTGTAATTTCTCAGTGTTGAAAAGCTGTGAACTAGGCATTTCTCTACACTTCTTTTGGGTTTATTATTACTGAAGTTCTGTTTTGCTTTTCCGATTAGGGGAAGAATCTCCTTCTGATGGGACTGCTTTTATTTTTGGCAAAGATATATGTTCCCATCCAAAGGCTGCTCGTCGATATGTATGTGATATTTTCTTCAGAAACGAACACTCACAACTTAAGATATACCTGAATCCATCTGATCCTTGTGTATCTTAATTTTTACTCTCAGATTGGATATTGCCCACAATTTGATGCTCTATTGGAATACTTAACTGTTCAAGAGCATCTTGAGCTTTATGCTAGAATAAAAGGTGTTCCAGATTTTGCAATGGAAAATGTATGTGTAAGAAATTTCTAATTATCTTTATGGTTAGGATAATTTATGAAATAATGTTCATTTGTGCATAATCATTTTATAATTCATAATTTCATGCAAACATCCTTAAAAATTTGAAAAGCCAAGAAAAGTAATTACAGTATATGAACATTGGCATTACATCTTATATATGAAAGATATAAAAGGAAATCAGAGTTTGAATTATTTTTCGCCCTTAAGTTAAATTTAAACTCTTTTGTCATACTAACCATTCAACTCTTTAATTTAAATAGTAGTTATTAAACAGTCTAAGACTTAAAAAGGAGTCATCGATGGCCAATATTGATCTATAGGGTGATAGCACCAGTGACTTCCTATTAACCATTTTCTTCAAAGCCTAGTCATTTCAGTTGGAATTTATCCTTCACATAGAACAGATTCAAACAAAATAAAATTTGCTTTAAATGGTTTTGTTTGCTTGATTCACATCAATACTTTTAAAATATTTGAATAGAACAAACTACTAAATTCAATGTTATGAACATTGTTTTATATATATATATATATATATATATATATATATATATATATATATATATATATATATATATATATTAAACACTCACACACATTATATAATGGAGATTACATTTTTCAGGGTTAGAGTTTGAGTAATTTGATTCCTCATTATGTTATATTATATGTGTGTGCTCATATACTATATTCTCTTTCATTACCTATGATTATTTGGACAGGTTGTTATGGAAAAGTTGGCCGAGTTTGACTTGTTGAAACATGCCAATAAACCATCATTTTCACTTAGTGGTGGGAATAAAAGAAAACTGTCTGTTGCAATTGCAATGATTGGTGATCCACCTATAGTCATTCTTGATGAACCATCAACAGGTACAATAACAGTTATTCTCAATAATCATATTTATTTAAACATCATGAAAATGCATTTTTACCATTTTAATTTTTAGAATTGCGCTAAAAGCTATCTTGGTCCTTGATTTAGAAGCCTAAATGTTTAGTTCATGTGGTTCCTTGTGATGCTATAAAATCCCAGTTCACCAAGTGATCCAGAATTGAATATTTGTTGCCTTCAATTCTTTTATTAAAATTTTGTTTTAAAATGGTTTCTGCATTTTTATTTGTTAATTGTGTTTTTATTTTGAAGTGAAGGGGCTAGTTCTCCATTCATGGGTCTTAGCATAGGTCTAATGATTTTTGACACGAAGCAACTGGACCTCTCATTTCAGGAAAAAGAGTTTTTTAAGCTATATGTAGATACATAGATTAGCTATGTGAGACATATTGCTATGCTTGATGAATTGGAAAAGTAACATCCATCAGCGTTGATTTTTTTACACTTCTAGGTATGGATCCCATTGCCAAAAGGTTCATGTGGGATGTAATATCTAGGATCTCAACAAGACGAGGAAAGACTGCAGTAATTCTGACTACACACAGCATGAATGAAGCCCAAGCCTTATGTACCAGAATAGGGATAATGGTACAAACATATTTTCGTTTCTCTTGACTCTTGAAGCTCTGCCTTGCACCCACCAACATATACCTATTATTTGTTTATTTTCTTAAGGTTGGTGGACAATTACGATGCATTGGAAGTCCACAGCATCTGAAAACAAGATTTGGGAATCATCTGGAACTAGAGGTATTTATGGTTACAGTAACAAAAGGCACTTTTTTTAGCTTCATTTTTACTAGACAAAAAGCATCTTAAAATATGTGATTCTTGGTTACCCTTTTCCAGGTCAAACCTACTGAAGTGAGTTCTGTGGACTTGCAAACCCTCTGCCAAGCTATTCAAGAAAGACTTCTTGAAGTCCCGTCTCATCCTAGAAGCTTACTTAATGACCTTGAAATTTGCATTGGGGGCACTGACTCTGTCACATCAGCAGGAAATACCTCCATTGCAGAGATTAGCTTGACACGAGAAATGATAAGCTTAATTGGGCACTGGCTTGGCAATGAAGAACGAGTAAAGACATTAATCTCTTGTACGCCTGTCTGTGATGGAGCTTCTCTGGAACAATTATCAGAACAACTATTTCGAGGTGGTACGTATCGTTGGAAACTTTTTGAAGTCAACAATCTTTTTTTTTCTTTGTGGAATTCCTTTTTTCAAGAAAGAATTCGTATTGTGTTTAATGCTTTTGTAAGTATACATACATGTATTGACCAAAATCCTTATATAATTAAAATACTAAATTTTTCGGGAAAATCTTAATTTCAAATTTAAGTTATCTTATAATAACAGAAGCAGAGATGTGTGAGTTATATTTTAAGCAGCTTTTGCAAGTACAAAAACACTGTAAAAATTCCACTGTCTTATGTGTATTGAATTAAAAAAATCCGTGTCAATTGAATGATGGTTTTCAAACTTCAGTCAGCTTTTTCGACAAACTAAATATCATCTTTTATAGTTCATACTTAATTTTATGCAAATTCTTCATAATTTTCTTTCTGAGCTAATGATGAAGAAAAAGAGACACATTTAAATACCTAAATCCTGTTTGGATAAATTTTTCCACAAACATTTGTAGGAGAAGAAAATGTGAAAAAAGTTTCTTCTATAAGTTCAAATTAGTTTATGCAAAAATTAAAATCAGATTTTGGAAAAGCTAAATAAGATAGCTTTTATAAATTATCTTATGTATAAACTAGTTTTAGATTATGGGAAAAGCTTATTTTATTTTTGCTTTCTGTTTTCCACTTTGTAATACAATGACTTGTAGAGAAGTTTATCCAAACATGCTCATACAAAACCAATCATGAGCCTTCACCTAATAGTAGCTTTAAAGAGCGTTGGTTTGTGACGATAACACAAAGATCTTATTTTATTTTGAAATCTTACAAAATTCATAAGTTCTCTCCTAGCATTAATTCCCCTTTTTCTATTGTGTTGGTAATTAGGTGGCATTCCGTTGCCAGTATTTTCTGAGTGGTGGCTGTCTAAACAAAAATTCTCAGAAATTGATTCATTTATTCTCTCTTCATTTCGTGGAGCAAGATGCCAAGGGTGCAATGGTTTGAGCATCAGATATCAGGTATTTTTTAGTTACCAGCTTTGTCAATGCGAAAATTCTATTATAATTGAAAATTCCTCACATCGGATTATCTGAAGGCCTGTGTAATCTTTTAACTATCTAAACTTGAAGTAGACTAGTTTTACTTTGTAACTAATTTCATAGATATTCAGGGAAAGAAATGCCATACTAATATGAAAATCACACTTATCTTGGATTTTATCCCCATTTCTTCTCAATTGTTGCCCTCCACACCAATATTTGTTTTCTCCCTCGCTGATCTCCTTAATCCAGTGCCAATGTACTCTTGATTTCATTTCGGAGAAAATAAATTCAGTTGTCTTGTCATATGTATTGTTCAAAATTATTTAGAAAGTGGACTTTAAGCCTAACTCAACCTTATAAAACTGGTTCATAAAACGAGGTTTGCATCTACTTATATATTATGAAATGTTTTTATCTCTAGTTGATGTGGGGTCTCCAACACACACCTGTCATGCCGAAACCTGTCAACTCATGTGTGAAACTATATATTTATGGTAGTTCGATAATGGATGGCCTGATAAGTCCAATAACCTTTCGTTAGGATAGACTCTAAATGACTATGATACCATCATAGAAAGTGGACTTTAAGCCTAACTTAACCTTACAAAACCGACTCATAAGGTGAGGTTTGCACCCACTTATATATTATGACATGTCCTTATTTTTAGTTGATGTGAGATCTCCAACAAAAATTACTTTAAATCTTGAAAGGGAGTGGGAATGCATTTCAACCGTAGAAGCAATCCCGTATTTTATGTTACTTATATTTTGAGTTAAATAAATTGATTTAATTACTTTAGAAGAAGTCATGAACCAGCAAATTCCAAACACTTAGTTGTTGGGTGAAAAGAACATGAAAAGTTTAGAAGCCGTTCATGCAAAGGTCCTTTGGACATGAAGGTAATGTGCTAGCCTACCCTTCCTTGTGCTAAAATTGAACTTCTATTTAAAAGAATGGGAACAACAAGCATCCATTTCTTGATTACGTATTCTTGGAAGGTATGCCTATTTGCCCTACAACCAACCATATTTGGATCCTTCTTTTACATACCAATTTTAGGGATTCAAAGTGGCATAAATAGAAGAGAAAAATAAATCTTTACCTTTCTCCAACATGACTTCCATGTAACCTGAGAGGTGTTAAAAGCTTTTTATTAATTATGAAGTTTCCAACCTTGACTCAAACATCCATGAATGAGTAAGCAATAGATGGATTGAACTATGTGAACTTGTAACCAATTTGATTTTCTCACTTGATCCAAGAAGGGATGAATACTTGGTTTATGTGTATTAAAGGAAAAGAAAGAATAGGGTAAATCCCTTGTGTATATTGAACACATAGGGTTATGTTTATATAGGAAAAGAAACATACGGGCTAAGCCCATTACATAAATATGAAATATCTAACAATATCTATAATATCTCATAATATCAAATAATATCTAATAATATCGAATAATATCTAACAATGTGCATTCTAATTTTCGCAGATCTTACATCAACTATAAATATGATCGTATTATAGTATATAATGAGTGCAAATCTCACCTTAATAATTGGTTTTGTAAAGTTGAGTTAGACTAGAAGTCTATGTTTTAGTATGATATTTGAGCCATATTCTATTGAGGTTCATTAGACCTATGTGTAACCTACTATTGGACCATCCATAGATATCTAGTCTTACACTGAAAATGTCTAGTCTTCAATGTAAATGGGTACTAAAAAATATAACCAAAGTATAGTATATAAATAGGTGCAAACTTCACCTTACAAGCCAGTTTTGTGAAATTGGGTTAGTTATGAAGTCCACTTTCTAATTCTAACCTTTGACTTTTGTCTTCAAAAGATGAAAGATATAACTGTATGAAAATGGAGTGACAAATTTGTGGGACATCAGTGGACCATGATCATGTTGATGATAGTGTTTGACTTCTTGTATTGGCAGAATTACCTCTTGATGAATCAAATTTAGAAACTACACTTTTTTTGGCATTTTCTTGGATGGTGGTAACGGAGAAGAGAAGAATGAAATAACTAGTCTTAGACAATAATTTAGTAATGATATTTCTAAATTGTAGGCTATTATTGTCAATATTTATTTGAGTAAGACTAACATGTAGGCGTAAACTATATTTCTTTGCTATGATCACAAATGTCTTTGTAAAATCGTGATCATCATAATTATGGATTAGTGAGAATTGATCAACATCTCTTTCTTTACCAACATTATATATAAAATATTTTATAAATCTTTGTTAACGTATCCAGAATGTATTATTTACTAAATTTGTTAATTCTTAACTTGAAGAAACTGTCATATTTCTGTATCCGTATTGCATCTTACTAAGTATCCAAGCTACATAGGTCAAGATTAAAGTCTAATGCACGAAGAGGGAGAATGTTAGAGATGTAAAATCATTCATGATTCTTTACTTGATACCTTAACCTTTTAAGAGAGTTTGGTTACGGGTTTGATGTCTTGAATAATGTCAGACATCTTGTCATTGATGGTCGCCAGTTTATCTTCACTTTGTTCTGCCAAGGTGGAACATTTGTATATGCATGTGAATGAAGTGTATCCAGGTTCAAAGTAATTCATCTTTTGTTTACTGCAGTTACCATATAATGAGGATTTTTCCTTGGCAGATGTTTTTGGACTTCTTGAAAGAAATAGGTAAATGCAAGAGCCCTGTTATTTATTTTTCCTGCTCATCAAAAATCGTGACTAAATTCCACCAAAATATATTTACAGGAATACATTAGGGATTGCGGAGTACAGCATCAGCCAGTCAACTCTAGAGACAATATTTAATCATTTTGCAGCTAATCCATGAGGTGTCCCCATTTTAGAATCCCTTTCACAAATTGCTGCTTGTTGGCTATAACGTGTTAAATGTATCAAAATGATGATACTCCTTCACTTCTCCTGCTTGGATTAAACATAGAGGCCTTGGACGAGATTCTAAGGCCATGGATATTGTACAGTCAAAGATTATAGTGCCATTGAATTGTAAATATATTAATTAATCTTACTGTTTAGTTGAGGGTGATACATCTTGGGATTACCCCTAATTAATCTTGTTCCGTTCTAACCCCCAATGGTGGAAAATAGGGAGTTCGATAGAGTTGTTTGTTGTTATTTTACTCTGCACAAAATGGGTCATTCAAACAAAAGGAATAATTGAGAGTTATGAAGAGCGATCAAAGATTCAATGTTGTCATTAAGTACAAGTAAAATGGGTCGTTGGACTTTGAGAATCCAATTGATTGTATCCATGTGTGCACGCTTAACCATCCCCAGACATCAAAGTTTTGCCTCATGAACTCAAGAACGATCTCTCTCAACCAAAATTCCCATATACCTGTCCTCTGAAACCTTACAACAATTATGTTGTGATCTAACCAATTGGTATTCTAATTCTTCACCTATTTCTAAACACGTAGTGCTTTCATAGCATCGGAGGTTGGAGGATTTCGGATTTGAAGTATGTTCTAGTCTTGTTATATTTTGTATTTGAAGTAGATTTTGATTTTACAATTTAAAATGTATTTTTTAATTGTGTAAGTTGGAATACATTTATGGAGTGCAATTTGTAATATTCAAAATAAATTTATGTAGTTATAATCTAAAAATCTAAGGGTAATTTGGACTTTTTCACACTCCATATGAAGGTGCACGAAGAAATAGTTTACATATCATATTCCCATTATAATTGTCTATGTTGCTATGATAAAGGCAAATGCTTACAACACATGTAATGACAAAATTAAGCTTTTAAAATTCTTAAATTATTTAAAAAAATTACTATAAATTTTAAATATTTTTTAAATATATATTTTGTAACTAGGATTTCAAGATGTGTAATTTATAATTGATTTTTAATTCTATTGGATTGATAAATTTTTAATGTGATTATTATTATTGAATAAGTTTAGTGAACAATTTACAATCCAATTTTAAATATTCAATTCATAATGAATTTAGAAATGCAAAATGTAATACTCTTTTCACGCCAAATATTTGTTGAATTACATGTCCTATTTTTCCCATTTCAACTCTATTGTTTGCTATTAATACTAAAAAAAAATTATTAAATAAAAACTAATTTTAGAGACAAAAAATAATTAATTGTTATAATGACTAAATTAAAGACTAAAAATTATTGATTTCTAAATTAATTTTTATTGTTAAGAAATAGTTTCTAAATTGGTATTTAATTAACTATTAAAGTTTTGACTATTAATTATTTAGATTTTAAATTTGGTAGTAAAAATTTTTCTAATTAATTACATACTAATTTTAAACTATTTATTAATAATAGAAACTAATTTAAAAATTAATTACTTTTTTAATTTTTAAAATGGTTTTTAATTTAATTATTATATATATATTAATTATTTTTTGTTTTTAAATTTAATTTTTATTTGATGATTTTATTGTAGAGTAAGAAAAGTCACAAAGAAGGGAGATAGAAGTAGATAGATAGAAATACAGATGCAAACAGATCCTTAGTACTATAATACGTTGTAAATTTTAAGTTTGGTCCAACTTTGTCTTAATATGGATTAAATCAATTTTAGGTTTAGATACACTGACTTGATAAATAAGTTAATATATATATATATATATATATATATATTAATGCAACAATTTTTAGTATTTTTTAAAATATCTATAGAATAGTTGGTGTACAGAGAGACTAAACAAGTTAAGAAAAAAGAATAATCAATTTAAGTCAATTTTTTATTTAATCCATTTTATATTATTTTTTTCAATTCGGTTCATCATATCAAGTTATCTTAACATTACTAAACATAATCACTCTCAAAAGTTAAAAGTTAATAGGAATAATAAGTGTTGAGATAGAGTGAAAAGTGTAAGAAAAGTTTATTATGATAGTTTGGGAGTGATGTAATGAATGTGATTGAAATTGTATTTTTTTTTTAATTTATAAAAATGTAGTTTACATATTTGTCTTTGTATTTAAAAATTGTAGAAAAAATAATTTAATTATTAGTTGTGAATTATAATTGTTTTGAAATAAATATTGTTTTGGTAATTGAAATTTTATTTCTGGTATTGTATTAGAGCTAACTTCAAAAAGATATAAATGATGTATATTTTTTGTATTCATAAACTTTATTTTAAAAAAAGTTGTAATTTTGATTTATTTATTTTTTAATTATTGTTGTATGAAATTAAAAAATTATTTTTGTTATTGTGTTGGAGTATATTATTTTCGATACTCTATTGATATATAATTTGATGAAGCAAAAATTATTTATGAAATAAATATTAATACAATAAATTATAATATTTTTAAAAAATCATGGATAAAGTCTTGCATAACAAATATTATAAATTGCATAGAATTTGTGTCATAATTAAGATTACATATTCGAAAATAAAATTACATATGCATAATATAAGATAACCAAATTTTTACATTGTTTAGGAAATTGTAGACATTATCTTCACAAGCTTTCTCATTCCTCGTTTAAGAGGTAAGTCAAAGAGTTACTTCACATTAGGATGATCATATAGGAAGTCGTAATAGGTATTCAACAGATCTTCATCTTGTATGTTTATCTCTACTAACCTTTTTCAGATATCAGATTCAAAGAACTGTATAGCGGAGTGTGCGAGTGTGTTCATGAAATATGAAGTTTCATTCTTCTTTTGCAACAACATGGTGTCCGTTATATTGCAGATTTTTTTTTGTAGCATTAGCCACTCGTTGTGATGACAAAGTGACAACCTTAGATGAAATGACTTGTCACTTAATAATATGACATAACCTATCTAAATTGATGGAGATCAAGCTCAAGTGGACATGGAGGCCAATCATCAAGAGCAAGAAGAGGTTGAGGCTCAAGTGGAGGACGCCCATGGAGGTCAAAGCCCACCTCAAAGGCTTACAAGAAGCATGTTCAAAGCTTTAGGAGCTAATGGACGTTTATTTTCTCTTTTTGTAATTTCTTTGTTTGAAGGTGCTTAGAGGGAAACATTAGAAACCTCTTTTGTTAAAGCATCTTTAGGTCTTTAGATTAGGAGTCTTAGGGGGGGTGCGTTAGTAGATAGGTGTAGGAGTAACTAGGGAGGTGCCAAAGTGAGAGAGAAGGTCACACTTTCTTCATGACCATAGTTTGCGCCACTTTCATTTGTATTTGGGGGGAATTTTGAATTCATTTAGCTTTGCATTTCAGCACCTCTAGGCTATAAATTAAGGTGCTGCCCTTGTATATTGCAGATTTGAATTTTGATTAGAGAAACTATACTCAATTTTTGTGAGAGCAATTGGAGAGCTTTGTGCCTTCCTCACTAGTCTTATCTTGAGAGTTCAATGGTTACCTCAAGTGGCGGCTTGCACACTTATCTTGGAGTCTCCATTCTCCTAGTGGCGTGATCATCCAACCATTCCTCCATCTTCATGAGCTTTCTCTTCTCCTTCCTTCCTTCTCTTTTTATGTTCATACCATAGCTTGTTTCCTTTGAATTTCAGTTCGGTTTCTTTGTGTTCTTGCTGTTTTTGGTTCGGTCTTATGTTTTCTGCGTTTCATCTTTGCTTCCTTTTCATTTTCTAGCTTATTTGATTGGTTCAATTCAGTTCTTAAGTATTTTGTTCGGTGCATTTTGCCTTTTCTTCCTTTTCAATCGGTTCAATTTGACAATAATTGGAACTTCCATATGAGTTTGGGTTTTGGTACTAGTTTTGGTGAGTTCTTGTTCATAGAACCTTGATCCAATTCTATGATAAAGTGTCTATCTCATATCTAACTCAAGATGATTCCTAAGAATGTCAAGAATCATTCAAAGTGTGCTAGTGGAATCACATCATGAATGATTGCTACCCCTCCCAAGGATATCAGTTAATCCTTCAAACCTTGTATTAAGCATTTCTAATTGCATATCAACAACATCGACCATGGGGGCTTTTCTTTTGATCCCCTTGAAGAAGAAGTATCACCTGATGGCTGGGATGACTGAGGTGTTATCAATGAGGGTATCAAATTAGGATCAGGACTGTATAAATCGACATTAGGGCCAACTGAGCGAGGAGTTTCAAATTGGGTGGCATCAATATTCGGCTCCTCTGGGATGTACTCCATATTGTGATTGTTAGGATCTACATTAAAAAGGTGAGATTGAGTTCGAGTTGATGACTATAGTGTTGTTTTCCCATTGTGGTTGCTAACACGATCAAGCTCCCATAAGTCTTCCATCAAGTTGTAGTGGCTGATGGGTTTAACGCGCCACTTTGCAGTTGTGGGTTTTGCCTGTTCATTAATGAAAAGAAATACATTGATATTCATAATTAATAGTCAATGTATATGATAAGTCAACATTAGGTTGAATACATTACCTTTATCAACACATCCCACACTTCATACTCAGTCTAAAAAAATTTCAAGCAAAACCACTCAGTCCACTAAATAGATCATGGATCTCACACCATTTGTCCTTAAGGCTTTTCTGCCTGTTATTCACATGATTTTTTGTAATCCCTACCAATCCACTTTCATGTACGGATTTAACAATGTTTGTGTAATCCTGGGATGTTCAACTACCATCAATGCAATTATCCATAGATGCCTCATTGATCATAGCATCCAGCAGTCGAAATCCATGTTGGTAGTCCATTTTTTGTGTTCACGGATACCTGCAAACAAGGTTATCAAACTCTAGGGTTAACTTGTAAACCCTTACGAGTTTAAGGGTCACGTGCAGGTTGTCGAGTCAACTCGGGAGCAAACTCGTTTTTGAGTAAACTCGGAGTTGACTCGGTCAAACTCGGCCAAACTCGCAAGTCTAAGGTTGAGTCACCAAGTTGCACAAAAAAAACCCAAAACGATGCATCTCATTATGATTAGGTTAGTTTTTAGGGTTTTTTTTTATTTGGCTCCATTCTTCTCACGGTGCCATCTTCATCCCTGCCGCCATTGCCCAAGCATCTAGTCACACTGCACCGCACCGCGCCACATCGCCTCGCCCGTCGCAGAGCATCACGTCGCGCATCCTCATTGCACCGCATCGTCGCCTCAACCAGGTACGTCGTGCTTGCTGCTGTGGTGGCTTTTAGGGTTAAAACAAATTGGGTTTTTATTAGGGTTTGTTAAATTAAGTTGAGACTTTTAATAAAGGATTGGGGATTTTTGGTGATTGGATTTAGGACAGATTGATTTTTTTTTAGCTTTTTGGGCAAATTTGTTTTTATTTAATTTTAGGGCAGATTGGAATTTTTTAAAATTTTGCCTAATTGATTATTTTTTAAAAAAGTTTTTGGCACATTGTAAGATGTTTGGAAGTGATTCAAATTCAGCATTTCCACCACTACCACCTAGAAGTAAGAATGTTGCAAGAAATATAACAAATGTTGGATGGAAACATGGAACTGATGCTTAAGGGAACGAAAAAAAAAAGTTTAATGTAATTACTACTCAAAAATATTTAATGGAGGAATTTTCATATTCAAACATCATCTTGTTGGAACAAGACATGACTTTGAACATTGTGTATCAGTACCAGAAGAAATCAAAGTTTTAATGTTGAAAGTTGTCTCGGAAGCTAAATATGCCTCATTGAAGAAAAGAAAGTTCAATAGTTTTGGACAAACTGATGGTGAGGAAGAGAATGAGAGTATCACTAGCAAGATGTTTAAAAGTGAATCTACATCTCTTGATGGTGCTCAAGCTACTCTGAATCAAATATACAACAGAGGTGATAAAGAAAAAGTTGATGCTCAAATTGCTGAATTTTTCTACACAAGTGTCATCCCATTCAATGTTATTAGAAATCTAGCTTTTGCAAAGATGTGTGACATGATTGGTAGATATGGTGTTGGCTATAAACCTCCAACATATCATGATATTAGAGAGAAGGTTCTGAAGCAAGTCGTGGACAAAACTGATATAGAACTTGAAGAGTATAAGGAAGATAAGGAAGAATGGAAGAGAACAGGTTGTACCATTATGTCTGATGGATGGACAAACAAGAAAAGACGTTCAATTTGTAATTTTTTGGTGAACAATTCTAAAGGAATTGTGTTTCTCTATTCATTAGATACCTCTGATATCTCAAAAACTGCAGAAAAAGTATTTAAAATGTTGGATGATGCAGTAGAATTTGTAAGTGAGGAAAACATAGTGCAGGTAGTTATTGATAATGTTGCAAATTTCAAGGAAGCTGGAGAACTCTTGATGCAAAAAAGGGAGCACTAATATCGGACTCCATGTGCTGCCCATTATATTGATTTAATCTTTGAAGATTTTGAGAAGCAATTAAAGGTCCATGAAACTACTATCAAGAAGAGAAGAAGGATCACTACCTACATTTATGGTAGAGCAATGCTAATTACCATTTTGAAAAAGTATACAAATGGAAGGGACTTGATAAGGCCTGGAATGACTAGATTTGCCACAACATACTTGAGCCTAGCTTGTTTGTGAAATAAAAACATCATTGATGACTATGTTTAACTCTGAAGAATGGAAAACAAGCAAGTTTGGAACTTCACAAGAAGGGAGAAAAGTTCAAAATGTGGTATTAGATAGTCGATTTTGGAAGAATGTAACTATATGCTTAAAAGTTGTTGCCCCTCTTGATGGGTTGATACCAAAAGATGGGTTGTTCTTCTTGGAGATTTGAAAAGGGTGGCAAAAGCAATGGATGTGATGTATCAAGGAGGGCTCATATAGAGTTATGGGTTCCTTGTAGGTGCATGAAAGGTATGGAGAGTGATTGGTTGGGTCATATCACTTGGAGAAAGGTGGAGGTGAAGATCAAAGTGTCTAACCTAGAGAGACTAAACAAGGGAGTAGAAGCTTGCAATATTTGGCAGCATTTTACTCATAAAATTGATCTTATTAAAACATGAGCCAAGCACCCCATTATATAGGTGCAAGTGCCTTGGAGAACAAGAAGCAAGGGTAGGAAGGGGAATACACAAAAGAGCGGCTGCTAGGGTTTTGACTGAAGTCAATGTCGCACCCTATGAGCAAACTTCTAGAGGCTAGGTTAACTTCTTACCCTAAAAGGCTTTACTCAAGCTAGAATGATAAGCACACCCCCTATTATGCTAAAGAAACCCTATTTTACTGAAATTACAAATAAAGAAACTAGCTCTCATGGCTTGGGCTTTACTTTTTGTGGTCTTCTTTGAACATATAAAGAAACGTTTCTTTGCCATCAGTAGCAGAGTCCCAATCTTCTTGAATCTTCTTTGCCATGGACCTAGTTGTTGGGCTTGAACTAGGGCCTGAGCTTGGACCTCTTCCATCATCCCCTCCCTCTTGAAGAGGATTTGTCCTTAAATCACATGCTTCTGCCTCTTCATCTTCACTACCTGCAAAAGGTGTTAGATTTATAACATTGAAGGTAGTATGTACTCCATATTCTTCAGGCAGGTCAATTTGATATGCATTATTATTGATTCTTTTGAGAACTTGGAAGGGATCATCACCCCAGAGACTAAGTTTGGACTTCCTCTGATTAAGGAATCTATCTTTTCTAAGGTGAAGCCAAACCCAATCTCCCTCCTCAAAAATCACCTCTCTCTTCCCCTTATTGCTATGTTTCCTGTATTTCTCTGTTTGTTGTTGTATTTTGTTCTTAATCCTCTCATGCATTTTCTTTACAAATTCAGCCTTTGTTACTCCTTCCTTATGCACAAAATCTTGTGGATTAGGTAGAGGTAACAAATCCAAAGGAGTAAGAGGATTGAACCCATACACAACCTCAAATGGAGAAATGTTAGTAGTTTTATGAACTACTCTATTATATGCAAACTCAATATGAGGAAGGTACTCATCCCAAGATTTGTGGTTTCCTTTCATGATTGACCTAAGCATAGTGGAAAGAGATCTATTTACAACTTCAGTTTATCCATCCGTTTGAGGATGACAAGAAGTTGAGAAAGTCAACTTAGTTCTAAGCCTTTCCCAAAGAGTTCTCCAGAAATGGCTTACAAATTTAGGATCTCTATCCGAAACTATGGTCTTAGGTAAACCATGTAGTCTTACCACTTATCTAAAGAAGAGCTCAGAGATGTTGCTAGCATCATCCACTTTATGGCAGGGTATGAAAAGATCCATCTTGCTAAACTTATCCACTACCACAAAGATGGATCAAAACCTCTATGTGTCCTAGGAAGTCCTAATATGAAATCCATGCTTATATCTTCCCAAGGAGCACTTGCAAGAGGTAAAGGAGTGTAGAGTCCGTGAGGCATTGTCTTGGATTTAGCTTTTAAACATGAAATGCATCTATGACAATGTCTTTGGACATCTTTCCTCATGTGTGGCAAAAAGAATTTTCTTTTTAAAAGTTAAAGAGTTTTATCAACTCCAAAATGGCCCATGAGTCCTCCTTCATGTGCTTCTTTTACAAGGAGTTTTCTATGTGTTCCTTGGAGTATGCAAAGTTTTCCTTCTTTAAATAAGTACCCCTCAGAAACATAAAAACCTCCTTGTGCTCTATGTTGGTACTCAACAAAAGTGGGTGCAAAATCATGATCTTCTTTATAAAGTTCAGGTATGTTTTCAAATCCAAGAATTTGGGCTCCAAGTTTAGAAAAGAGGGCATGTCTCCTTGATAGAGCATCTGCCACAATATTTGTACTGTCCTTCTTGTATTTGATAACATATGAAAATTGCTCAAGAAATTCCATCCACTTTGCATGTCTTTTGTTCAACTTGTGTTGAACCTTCAAATATTTCAAAGACTCATGATCACTATGTATGACAAATTCTTTTGAGACTAGATAGTGTTCCCAAGTCTGCAGGGCCCTCACAAGTTTATAAAGCTCTTTGTCATAGGTGAGATAGTTGAGAGTGACACCATGAAGTTTTTCACTAAAATATGCAATTGGGTGCCCACCTTGCAACAACACAACACCTATTCCTACTCTTGATGCATCACACTCTAGCTCAAAAGTTTTTGAGAAGTTTGGTAAAGCTAGAATGGGTGCATTAGTGAGTTGAGCTTTCAACCTTTGAAAGGCTTGCTCATGCTTCTTAGTCCACTATATTAGCAAACAAACTATTTTTCCTAAGCACTAAAAGAACCTCCCTAAGGTGACTTAGGTGGGACTCAAGGCTTTGACTATATACTATATATCATCAAAATAAACTACTACATATTTACCTATGCAATCCATAAGGACATGATTCATAAGCCTCATGAAAGTGCTAGGTGCATTAGTGAGTCCAAAAGGCATCACTAACCATTCATATAATCCAAATTTGGTCTTAAAAGCAGTTTTCCACTCATCAACCTCTTTGATTCTTATTTGGTGATATCCACTTTTGAGATTAATTTTAGAAAATATAGTGGACCCATGCAATTCATCAAGCATATCATCAAGTCTAGGAATTGGATGCCTGTATTTGATGGTGATATTGTTGATGGCCCTACAATCACAACACATTCTCCACGTGCCATCTTTCTTTGACACCAACAAAACAGGTCAACATAAGGACTTAGACTCTTTTGAACCCAGCCTTTCTCCAACAATTCCTGAACTTGTGAATCTATCTCCTTAGTCTCCTCAGGATTAGTTCTATAAGCTGGTCTATTTGGTAGACTAGCTCTCGGAACTAAATCTATTTGGTGTTCTATACCTCTAATAGGTGGAAGTCCAATGGGTCCTTCCTTAGGGAATATATCACCAAATTCTTTTAAAAGTTTTTGGACTTGAGGAGGTAACTCACAAACTTTAGAAAGTGTAGCAGTGCATACAAGTGTTCCTTTACAAAGAAGAAGGCCTGAAGGTTGTTAAGATAAAAGTATATTTTCAATCTTATTTTCAAGTTTTTCTTCTTTCAGAATGACCTTGTGGGAAGGAACACTCTTCTCCCACGCCTCGACTTTCTCTCTAAGGTTTTTTTCTATTTTCTTTTTTTTTCTCTCATTTTCTCTTTTTAGTTTCATTTGTACTTGGTTCTTTACCACTTGTGAGGGTGTTAAAGGATAAAGTAAAATAAAATTCCTTATGAGTAAAAGTAATCTCGTTGGTAAGACCATTATGCATAGCTTTCTTATCAAATTGTCATGGTCTTCCCAGTAAGATATGACAGGCTTCCATGGGTACTACATCACATAAAATCTCATCTTTATAGGTCCCCACATAAAGACTGACTTTTACTCGCTTGTCTACAGTTAGTTCCCCATCTTCATTGATCCATTGAGGTTTGTAAGGTTTTGGATGCGGTACTAATTGTAGATCAAGTTTTTCAACCATCCTAGTGCTACAACAATTGCAACAAGAACCACTATCCACAATGAGAGAACAAATGTTTTCTAAAACTTTACATCTTGTATGAAAGATGTTCTCTCTTTGTGTTTCGTGGTTCACACTAGGGTGATTGTTAAGGGTTCTTCTGATCATCATTAATTCTCCCTCACAAGGATATGCCCTCTCACTATCTTCTTTCTCTTCTTCCCCACTAGACTCATCATCTTGACCGCTATACTCACCCCTCTCTCTTAAGATCATGGTTCTCCTATTTGGGCATTAGGGTGATATATAACCTCTACCAAGACACTTAAAGCACTGGATATCTCTACTGCGGGATTGTGAGGTAGACACGCCTTTTCCTACACTTTTGGGAGTTTCTTTGGGTTTATCTTTTGAAATACTATCCTCCCTTTCTCTTCTATACTCTTTCTTGGGATAAGAGTTAGAGTAAGAACTCTCCTTGCGACTTGATCCTTTTCTCAAATTTTGTTGCTCAACTTTTATACAAAGTTGGATCAAGTCCAAATTTATGCTGGATAAAATACTTCAAAATTGAGCTTGAAATTTTAACCACAGAAACTTCAATGTTTTATCTCAAAATAGGCGTTGGAATTTCACCAAAACAGTGAGCCAAATAATTTTAATATTTTTTTCAAGATCACTGCCGCATCACCGTTTTTCCAGAATCAGAATTTTTGCACTATGTTCTTATTTCATTTATCATTTTTTTTTGTATTTTGAATTTTGATGTACTTCTTTTTTTTTCACTTTTTCTCAACACATAAAACTACTCAAATCCAAAATTTCAGAATTTTTCACCCACAGAATTAATTTCTAGGAAAGATTCCAGCCAGCATAGTAACAGTGAAAACAGAGAAATCCTAAACTGGAATTAGAAAACAACAAGGAAACTTCAAAAACACAATAGAAATTATTGGAAAAGAACTTGTATGGAACTAACACACAAGTATGAACTCAAATATGAAAATATGAAAGGCACTAAAGCTTCAAAAACAAAAATATAAACTGCACTCAAAATCAAAATCAAGCAATCAAATCAACAATAAAAGGCACCACTAGGAATTTATGACATTGTAGGATGAACATGACTTTGACAAAACTTGTATGGATTCAAAAATAAAAAGACTCAACCACAAACACTTTGCACTGATTAAAATATCAATAAGACTCAAATAAAATTAAAAACAAAACAGCCAACACAAAATACTCAATGGAACCTAAAAACAGTTTGGAAGCTCAAGAACAATTTGAACCAAAATAAAACCGTACAACAATTTAAAAACAACAACACAATTAAAATGACATAAAAAAAAAGCAAGACAATGAAGGCAAGATGAACAACACAAATTTGAATAAAAATAAAAATAAAATGAAGAGAACACTTATCTCTTGAAGAACCTTGGATCTAGATACCAAATGATGGGTTGATACCAAAAGATGGGTTGTTCTTCTTGGAGATTTGAAAAGGGTGAAGGAAGCAATGGATGTGATGGATCAAGGAAGGATCATATAGAGTTATGGGTTCCTTGTAGGTGCATGAAAGGTTTGGAGAGTGATTGGTTGGGCCATATCACTTGGAGAAAGGTGGAGGTGAAGATCAAAGTGTCTAACCTAGAGAGACTAGACAAGGGAGTAGAAGCTTGCAATATTTGGCAGCATTTTACTCATAAAATTGATCTTATTAAAAAATGAGCCAAGTACCCCATTATATAGGCGCAAGTGCCTTGGAGAACAAGGAGCAAGGGTAGGAAGGGGAATACACAAAAGAGCGGCTGCTAGGGTTTTGACTAAAGTCAATGTCGCACCCTAAGAGAAAACTTCTAGAAGCTAGGTTAACTTCTTATCCTAAAAGGCTTTACTCAAGCTACAATGATAAGCACACCCCCTCTATTATGCTAAAGAAACCCTATTTTACTGAAATTACAAATAAAGAAACTAGCTCTCATGGCTTGGGCTTTACTTCTTGTGGTCTTCTTTGAACATATAAAGAAAAATTTCTCTACCATCAGTAGCAGAGTCCCAATCTTCTTGAATCCTCTTTGCCAAGACCTAGTTGTTGGGCTTGAACTAGGGTCTGAGCTTGGGCCTCTTCCATCACCTCTTATGGTGGTCCTTCGATTGGTAGATTCGGATGTAAAACCCGCAATGAGATTTATATATGAGGAGATGGATTGTGGCAAAGAGAAGATTAAAAGAAACTTTAGTAATATCAAGAAAAGGTAACATTTCTAACTTTTTTCCATTTTAAATTCAAATACTTATTTATTTGTGTAATTATTTCTAATATAACATAATTGGTACGTAGTTATAAACCTATTTGGAAAATCATTGATCAGAGGTGGAATAATCAACTTCATAGGCCTTTCCATGCAACTGCCTATTACCTAAACCCCCAATTACACTATAAACCAAACTTTAGAAATGATGATGTTGAGGTTAAGGAGGGGTTGTACATATGCATGAAAATATTGGTTAAAGATGTTGCAGAAAGGACAAAAATCAATTTGCAACTTACTGATTTTCACTATTCAAGAGGAACATTTTCTTTGGAAAATGCAAAGGTGAGTAGGAAAGGTATGTTACCTGGAGATTGGTGGGAGATGTTTGGGGATAGAACTCCAGAACTAAAGAGGTTTGTTGTTCGAGTTTTGAGTTTAACTTGTAGTTCTTCAAGGTTGAGCGTAATTGGAGCTCATTTGAAATGGTAATTCATGTTCTTGAAGTTATTTAAGGTTTTTCTTGATTTGATTTATATATTGAAAAAAAAATCATATTTAATTATAGGTTCATACTAAAAGAAGAAATTGTTTGCACTAGAAGAAAATGAATGACTTGGTTTATGTAATGTATAACTCGAAGTTGAGAAACAAACAAATTAGAAGATTTGTTGCTCTCCCATTTGAAGACATTGAATCAATAATGAATGGATAACTGAAGAAGGAGATGAAGTTGTTGAGCTTGAGCAAACTCAAGTTGAAGGTGATGGTGTGAATGTTGACTTAGCTGGAGGAACAAGTTTAAATGATTCAATTCTAGATGCAACTGATTTTGATAATATAGTTTTTGATGATGATGTTGATGTGATGAAGGTGATGATGAAGATGGTGATGAAGATGATGATGGAGATGATCATGAAGATCTTGGAGATGATTTCCTTAGAGGATTAGATGAATGAGACTTTTAAACTTGATAACATTTGTGTTGATTTAGTTATTTTGTGGGTGTATGAACTTCTTTATTTCAATATTATGGAATTGGTATCATGAATTATTATTTTTTTGTTAAAATTTTATGTGAAGTAGACTCTTACGAGTCTATGAGTCGGTTTTACGAGTCGGGTTTACAAGGCTCCCACAAGTCTGAGTAGACTCTCGAGTCTGGTAACCTTGCCTGCAGATGACTCCGGAGCAATACCCTTCCCGCGATCCATGATAAAACCTAATAAAAAAGATTGAACTTTTACAATAAAATAAATAGTTCCATACATAAATATTAATAAAGGTGGATGTCAACATTAAATCATGAAATTGTTCTTACAACAATATAAATATAAGTTTACGGATGTTACGTAAAATTAATTATTACAATCACCTGTCCATATTTTCTATAGTATCCCTAATTTGTGACCCGAGCCTGTAGTCATTTTCACGAATTTGTGCGTGTGACACATCTATATCTCCTTGCATCAAGTTACGATCAACTTCTTCCAACAAAGACTCATCATTATTCATCATCCGAAGAAAGTTATGAAGAATACAATATGCTAAAACAATATCGATCATAATGTTCATAGAGTAATGATGCATTCCGCTACTGATAATTGGGAATCGTTTTTTAGGACTCCAAATGTTCTTTCGATAACCGTTCCTGCGATAACATATGCTTTAAGTTAATATGTCACTGTCTCATTTAATGTGAGCTAACACTTACTTCAAGCAAGAGAGGAGAAACATTAGTCGTTTGGAGAAAAAAACGTTTTAAATAAAATATGTTTTGTTGTTTAAATAAAAACCAATGGGAGATTTGAATTATTAGTCATTTGAAGAAAGAAAAAATTGCTTCAAAGCAATTCGTTTAAATATGATATTTTTTCGCTTAATTAGTGAAAAATAATAAATTTGTGTGTTTTGTTTATTTGTGCTTATTGACTTGTCAGCCTACGACAAAGATATGCCAACTTTAGTAATCTATTAATTAAAATTTCAATTAAAATAATATATATAATCTAGCATTAATACTAATACTAGTAATAAATATTAAAAAAAAACTATAATGTTTTATATTTACTAATATTGTGATTATAAAATTCAATAATTATTCATCATCATGTTCTTCTGTTTGGGAGAAGATTGGACTAGCACGGGAAGAGATAAGATTGATGAAGACATTTGACTTAGTGTAAAATTAAGCATAAATTATATCATTTATTTTAAAAAATGTGATTTTTCTTAAGAGATAATTATTGTGTCATTCAAGCTTTTATTTTCTTCAATTAAGTTTGACATAAGATGTCTCATGTGTTCATATTCACCTTATGCAATGACATTTGAAGAACTTATAAAAATAAATAAAGTAGGTTTGAATTTTTCATCTGTTCAGCATAAGCCATAGACTCATCCCATTTTGTCCATTCACGCAACACATAGTCAAGGATGTTATTATGTTAGCACTATTCATTCAATGGTAAGTGTATCATGTCACAATAATAAATAGTAAGTAGTTATTGTTCTTCCAAAAGACTTGTGCGGGTAATAATTGCAATTGATATAACTAATTTAGACAAAATAATATTTTCATTAATTGTGTTGACGTTCAAAAAATATAAAACTATGAAAAAATAAAAAACTTTATTTGGGATTTATCAAACACTTAGAATGCAAAATAATTAAGAAATGATATAGCATGTTATTGTTAGGATTCCACTTCACCAAACATAATATATCACTCAACTTCTTTCTATTAATGCTAAAGTTAGCCCACAAGTATACTCAAATCATAATTAGTAGAATAAGGCTAAGTTTTCCTATTAAAAGTCAATTTCTTGAACACTTAATAAGTAAACTTGTTTTAAGAACAATAGTTTAAGAAAATTAATGAATGAAGTTTTATTCCTAAAATCAAGTTTCATTAAGTATTTTGATCCAGTTCTAAATTACAAAAGATATTTTTCGATGTTCAATGAGTCAAATATTCATAGCAAGCTATGAATGATCAAATCACAATAAGCATTAAGCACAACAACAAAACACTAATATTGAATGAGAAGACATATTCTTGTAAATACTATTTAGTATTCTTTGTAATTTTTAATATTCTTTATAATATATATTTTATATTAAACTAGTTAATATCCTTACTTAATAGCTCTAATTATTTTATCTATTTTATAACATTGAATTATATTAATACTCTTTGGTGTAATTTGTCTTCAAATAAATACAATCACGGAATTATTATTTTTGATTCTCCATGTGTAATTTGTCCCATTCCACAACAATAAACTAATTAATGGCCTCTTGAGCCTATTTTAGTTATGTGTCATCTTCCCAAATCACATTACATAATTACAGCATATGCTTGAGGGTGTGTTCATGAATGAGGATATCCAAAGTAACTACAACACTATATAAGGACAAAATACTCTTTGTATGTATCCTACCTAACTAATAAAATATATGATTATTCCTTTTTTTCAGGATCTATGTATACTAAAATACTTTATTTGCATGACTGAGAGAGCATAATGCTTGCGCTTTCACTTATCTTAGCTCTATTCCTCTTCATCTCCCTCCCTCCTTCAACATCTAGCCTCACTCCAAACAGCATTGGCCTTTCATCTTCTTCCTTCTCTTTTGCATCTGATGAATATTTGGCCACCAAATCAAGCAGTTCCTTACACTTTCTTTTCATGCTTCTGAGCTCAGAGTTCAGCACTCCATTCTCCTTCTTAAGCCTCTTGTTTTCATCTACCAGAGTAGTGTAGCCAGAAGATGATGAAGTTGATGAGGACCTTTGATCTTCATCAGAATCTTGAGGTGTGCCTTGGTTTGGTACATTAGGTTGTTGCTTGTTGGTCCAAGCTTTTCTTCGCCGAATCTCATATAGCTGTTCTCTTTCACCTTTCTTGAACCTGTCATTGAAAAACTCCCATCTACTTGTTGCAACTTTACGAAAGCCCTGCAATGTAATTCTTTGTTAGTTTTGGTGTCAACTTTCAAAGGAAAATATGTAATTTAATATGGACCAAAATCCAAATCACAGATGTCAAGAAGAAGCTATAATAATTCAAGTAGGTCTTAAACACATACATTGAATTTCATCATTTTGTAGGTAAACCTTATTATAACTTGTCAACTCATTTTTGGTAAGAAATTAAGAAATGAACTTATGATGAATAATCCCTTTATGAATAATTTTTTTTTAAATGTTTTATGATCTTTTGATTGTTGTTATTTTAAGGAATATGTGTTACTAAGTCATGCACGGCTTCACGCCCACTAAAATTGAATTTTGTTAGTGCTTGTCTTGAAAAGTTTGATTAGTATAGGTATAAACTCTGACCAGACACATCAAACCAATATGTGTATGCCGTAAACAGGGTAAGAATTCAAAATAAACAAACAAACATAGCAGTATGATCACATTCATATCAGTATTATTATGCTTTCATTCAGTGATTTTGTTCTTTTCTTGAAGACTTCGCACAAAAACAGCATACATGAAACAATTATATTATTTTTACATATATTTCATAATTTATCTTTCTTTATTCTTTTACTTTACTTTATGTTTTTTTTCTCAAATTGTTAAAGTTGTTAAAGGTCGGAAAAAATGGAATTATTTTGAAACGAAAATTTTCCACTGTAAGAAATAAAATATCTTCCTTCCATCTAGTCTTAATTAAATGAGAAACTTAACATCAGGTTTTTCCTTCCTTCCTAATAAAAGAAGAATAGTGTAATCTAATTAAAGCCTAAGCTAGGTCAAACAAATATCGGTAACCAGTTCCATCAACACAAGAAAACTTGAGCTGTTATTTTCTTGTTATTTGCGAAATTTTCAATTCATTTAAACCAACAACATACACATGTTTAAAGCGAGAAATATTGAGCTGTAATTACCATAAGTTTAATTTTCATAAATACAATTCACTCTATAAAATACGTAATTTATAATTAAGGTCAAGTTGTTAAAATATAGTAAAACTAAACTATACCAAGTAAATTGTGTCATCAATTTTTCTGGTGAATGTGTTTTGCTCTATTTCTTCTCAAATCATCAAAACTTACAACAAGACATCAAATAAAAAAAAAACTGAAATCATGTAATTACTAATTATATGCTAGATAGAGAGTAAGTTAATTCATGGTGTTACGTACGTAAGTATTTAGCTGGCGTACAAAGCTAGAGAAGTTGCTGTGCTTGAAAAGTGTTGGGAGGAGATCACGAGCAAACTCCGCCGGCTGCCACACCACAAACGCCGTTCCGTCGGCATTCCACGACACGACGGCGTCGGTGGCCGGATCTTCCACAAGCATGTAGGTCTTCAACAAAAATGGAGGTGGACTGCACTTCCTTCCACATTCCAACAACAACCCTTTATCACTTGATGCTTCCATTTTGTTTTATTCTTCTTTGGGTGTCTTGTATATTTGTCAAAAATATATATTTTGGTTTGTTTTGTGAGGAAGAAGAAGAAGAAGAAGAAGAAAAAGAGGAAGAAGAGAAAGATGGATATTCAACAAGGTTGATAAGAGGAGAAGAGAAGAAGGGCAGTTAAGAACTCCCAACCCCAACAATAGAAACCCAACACGACTCCACAGTTCATGAGAATTGCAAGACCTTGATTGATTTTCCTTCTTTCTCTTCTTTCTCTCCCTAGCTAGCAAACCTTTCTCTCAATCAATAAATAGTTGAAACGTAAGAACTAAGCCTACCCTATTTCTTTATACATATATATAGGGACATTCCAGCCTTCATGCCATGCATTTTCTTTTACCTTATAGTTAAAAATAATGCACAACCAATAACATAATTACATATATCATTTTTGACTAACTTCATTAAACAATTCAGACAAACACCACCCCATTATAAAAGGCGTTGTTCAAATTTTGAATGGAGAAGATGAACTTCTGCACGTGGGAGTGTTTGGTGGGATTGTCTCAATGTACCATTTTTTCTACGAAAATTAATGTTAGTTTATGCATTTAGGTGTGCTGATTCTTTATTTTCTTCATTCTTTATTTTATATATATATATGTTGTTTCATTATTATTATGTGTCTTTCGTGCAAATTCCTCCATCACTGGCAGTTGGGTACTTGGGTTTGATTTCTTCATCCAAAGTGATATAATCCTTTGAGGATTTTCCATGAAAGGAAGCGACCTGGTTTGACTTTGTGTGCAATTCCAGAAGCAATTTTTCTTCCATTCATATCTCATATGCTTCTGTCTTCTATAAAGCTAGCCGCGTGCAGAACAAAATTATATTGACTATGACACAATATTATTTAATCTTGAATATGGTGACGTTCTTTTTGGTTTGAAATATAGAAAAGTTCCAAGCTACAAGATTCATCTTCATGCTTTCTGTCCCTCTCCCAATATCACTATCATACATCAATATCAACTTACAAAATTGCGTGCAGGAGGAACTTTTATTCTGTGAGTTACTACTCTACTCACACACGCAACTATTTAATATATAGATATCATTTTTTAAATAATTTTTTAGATATGACTTTGAAACTTGTTATTGTTTTTATCTTATGTTACAATTATAATAAAATTGTTTAAGAAAAAGTCTTTATCAGTATATTTGAATTAAATTCTTACTTTGTTTATAAAAATAAGGGACAAAGTGTACATTTCAGGTGTTTCATAAAAACTTTTCTTGAAAAATTAGTAAAAATAATAAATATTATTCCCGAATAAACTAATTCAAAGTTTCAAACACTCAAAATTTCTTTATATTCGCCAAGTTAAAAGGTCGTGCAATATATTAATTGTTTGATTACTTCAAATTTTGGCATAACAGAACTTATAAAATGTTTTTAAAAGTTAATTTATGCTTCAGTAGGCAAAACTAATAATTCAGCAGAATTGATAAAATATTTCATAATAATATTTTTATAGTAATGTTGCACTTTTATTCTTAAAAAGATTATGATATATCCACAATCCTCTTATCTTAGATAACCATCTCACAACTATTTTTATTAAATTCTTTTATTAAATATTTAATTTTATATTTTATATTAAAAACTAGTTATTTAGGAAAAGGTACTTGACAAACTTTCTTTTTCCTTCTTAAAACATTATCTACTCAAAACCAATGAACTTGGATGCAGACAAAAAGAGTACTGAATAGCGTTGCTTTTTTGCTGCAATTGGTTTGGCCACAGACCATTAACTAGCAAACAAAACAATTGGTTTGGTCAATAATTTATTGGAAGGAAGCAACCCATGAAAAAAGATAAAGCTATTATTCTTGTTCTTACAATCACAATATTGATGGGAGAGGGGTGATAAATAATTTTTTTTTCTTGGTTGGTTCACCATAATTAATTTAGTTTCATATTCTTTTACAAGTTTAGATTTTGAAATATAAGTATTATTTTTGTTAATATATTTAAAATGTTTTAAATCATCTTTTCTTTTTCAAATGTTTTCCAATATATTGAAAGGGAGTAAGAGTGAAGCAAAACTCGTCTCTAAGAAACCCAAATACTTGAAAAAAAAAACAATTTTAAATAGATTTTCTATCAAAAAGTCAAAATCTTCATTAGGCAGAAGAAATTAAATATGAAACTGCTGATAATTCATCATGTAATGTGAATTAAAGACCCAACAATAATTACTCCTAACAGAAGTATATTTATCAACAAGGTGGAGAATTTGAATCCTAAAACTGACTTTTAGATACGATTTTAGTGCTCAGTTGGGTTTAAAGAAGACACAAAATAGGATGAACAGAAATAAAATTCGATTAAATAAATGAGTGTGAGATTTTTTAATTAGAATAATATAATAATTTAATTAAAGTGAACTGATGCATATTTTTAAATTATTATTCCATTATATATTATTATTATTATTATTTTATTATGCATAATAAAATTCTTAAATTTTATAAAAAAAATAAAAGTTGCAGTTAACATAATTTTTATATGGTACAATATAAAAATATTTACAAAATTAGACTCAAATTTGTGAGTGGATTTATGTCTATGTTACATGTTTAGATAATTCCATTACATTAATATTTTTGTAAATCTAATTTACCGTAAATTATTAAAGAAGAAAAATTTAAATGTATGAAAAAAAAAACATATAGCTTTCTTGACTGCAAATGCATTGCCTTTTCTTAACTCATTAATTTGGGTTCTTTCATTTAATTATTGGATGTTCATTGATCATGTTTAATTTCAAGACGTCTCATAATTAATTGTCTAGGAATTTACAGTTGTTGTTAGAAACTAATAGCAAATATCTACACAAACCTATTTTAATAAGAAAAATATTAGTTTTTCTTTTGTACATACATAAAAGACAATGATTATCATTGAGAATAAAAGTAAAACAATTGAGTTTAGGAGTTTCAAGTAAAATATAAATAATTAATAAATCCCAAATTATAAAAATAATAAGATATAGTAAACAAGTATTTTATGTTTAAAATTAAAAGTTTAAATTGATATAAAAAAATGGTGTTTATTATGTAAATAGGTATGGAGGTTAACACAAAAGTGGTGGGAATAAGAAATATTGTAATAGAGTGATGGCATGAATGTTTGGAATGAAAATGATATTAGATGCGTGTATTTACTTCACATTCAGCTGTCCTCGTGTTAAGAAAACATTGAAGACTTTGTTTCCTTTTTCCGTTTGAGTGATTCGTATCTAAGGTGCTCACAATCTAATACCACCTACCATAACTTTCAAGAACCTGTTTACCTAATTTTTTTCTAAGGTCACATCATATCCATATACTTTTATTACGAACTTCTATATCTCATATTTTTTGAAATTTCTATATTTTTTATTGTTGTTATGACTTTAAAATATTTATATACAAATTATTACTAAGAAAACAATCAATTAACTTTCACGCATGTGCATAATATAGATGCACTTTAGTCAGTCAAACCCACGCAAAACACAAAGTAATTTTTTGTGGGTTGTCCAACGCATTTTTATTTTATTTTATTTTATTTTTATCCTAAACCATAACAAGCATAGATAGAAATTTTAAAAAAAACACTTAATTTAAACTGTGTGCAAATAATAGAAAAAAATATTTTATGTGGAAACGCATAGTAATATTTTAATATTTAAATTTTAAAAAATTTATTGATTTTATATTTATTTAATGTATAATATGGTAATAAATATTTTAATTTTTAATTGTTTATTGTATTCATTTTAAATTTATTTTTTTAATATTATAATAATTTTTTTAGTTTTAATAAATTTGATATATGTTAGTTAAATTAAATTGATTAACGTATTTGATTTTAAATTATTTAAAGAAATTATCTTAAAAAATTTAGAAAGAATTCAAAAATGTTAAAAAATAATAATTGAGTAAAAGAAAAAATGTACTTAAATTTTATAAATGTTATATAAAATACTTTAGTTTTTTTAAAATTAATTATTTTAATTTAATTTAATTTATAATATTATAATAAGTATTTAGATTTTGATATAAATTAGTTAAATTAAATTTATTAAATTGATTAAGTGTTTAATTTAAAAATTATTTAAAGAAATTATCTCATAAAGTTTATAAAGAATTGAAAAATGTAGAAAAATAATTTTTGAGTAAAAAAATACATATTTAAATTTTGTAAATATTATGTAAAATATACATAAAGTTAGGAATATGAATTTAAAATGAAGTAATTAATGAATGTAAATTGTAATGGATGTATTTAAAATAGAGAATCAATTTATCTTAAAATCTGAAAGTAAAGTTAAGAAAATAAAAACTGAGATAAAACTTTTTATTGATAACTTAAATAAATTTGAATGTCATATTTGTGTAATGGTTAGATGAACTGGTGATTTTACTTTGATACTCATTGTGATTTAAAAAATGTTATTTGTCATAAATAAAGTATAAGACCATTTTAAAGATATATCAAGAATATTTATGATAGAAACATATATATTAAGACTAAGCGTGTGAGTAAGTAACTTATTCTTAATTCTTAAATTACCCTAAACTTGACCACATGTTCTATAAATGTAATTGTTATAGTTATTGAATATGATCTCCAAAAAAAATTTATGTTTTCCAACTGAAACACATAATAATATAATAAGTTTTGAGTTATGAGATGACTCATGTGCAATATTCCATATAAGTGTGTTAATAAAGTTTTCCAATGCACTAAATAACAGATTCATCGATTTAGGTTATTTTATTGTATGTCATTGACCTCGTATTAAAGAACATAAATGTTGTACCATGTAAAACAATTCTCATTGCATGAATAATAGGTCTTTGACATAGTAATTTTAGTAGACTTAGTTCTTAATAAATGAAACATATATACCTCCATTTCAATTGAGTCTGGTATAGAATGAATTTAGAATCATGGAATAAAGTTATTTTGGATTATAAGTTCATAACCCTAGTTCATTGACATTTTCGGTGGAGCATATATGTACTTGTGTTTTTTTTTATTGCATTTAATAAGGTAAGAGTTGAACTAAGAGTTTCATAAACAATTTCAATAATAGGGTTCATTATATTTGTGATAGAAATTTAATTATGTATTTATTTTTGTTTAAGCTATGCGTGGAAGGTGGTCGACGCATAATCTACCTATTTAACAAAATTTTCGTAGTGTGGCCCATTCAAGTTTTCCTCAAATTCAAAAAACCTAAATTGATTTTCCTTGTCTTTCACTCTGCCACTGCTGCACTCCACCCTCCACCACTGTTGCATTCCACCGTTGCACTCACTCCACCGCTGCACTGTAGTGTATTTTTGCCGTCAGCATTCCACCGTCATCATCAACACTTCACTCTGTCATTACAGTTTTGGTCGTCGTTCACTGTCCCGTCGTCTACTGCAGTGGTTATTTTCTGTTCTCATATTTTGGTCTTTCATTTTTGCTTTTTCTCCATTTGCAATCCCCCTCAAAGTCTTTTTCTTATTTTTCATTTTAGATCTTGTCTTCTTCACGTCTTTTTTTTAGCAACATCTCCTGCTTCACAAGTTGGATAGGTAAAGTTTTAAAATTTTAATTTTTTTAATTAATTTTATTGTTCTGTTGCACTTGTGGTCTCTGTTGGGCTATGTGTTGATCTGTGAATATTGCATGCGGTGTGAATGGACATTATGATGAGACTAAAATTTTAAAATTTTAAAACAAGTTAATGGACATATTTTGTGAACTTTTTAAATTTGTATGCAAACTGTTCATATGGACACTGTTAATATGAATTTTTTGGTTAATTTTGTTATGGAATGAGAATGAAGTTAAAGTTTGAGTTTAATAAGTGATAGAATATGGCTGAAAATTTTGGAGAATTAAATAATAAAATTTTACGTAATTAATAAAAGGATATGTAATTAATAAAAAAATATCATAATTTGTTTTGGAAAAAAGTTTATTACCATTTAGAAATCATTTAGGAAATTGTGTTTTTAATTTTTTTCATTAAATATCTTGTAATAATGTACTTAGTATGTGAGATCAAAAGTATACACACTTGGAAGATGATATGAAGGTTATAAAGGAAAAACTTATATAAATGGAACGTGACAAAAATGTTTTTAATAGCACAACTCAATTCGATCATGAGTATGATCCAGAGCAGGATGACCAATTTGTCCCTTAAAGTGCATCTTAGACTGTATGTTTAATTATTTGACATTTTTATTATATACTAAGTATTTTAATCATTTCATTTATTTATTAATATTTTTTTTTGTATCTTTTACAGGTTTTCATAGATCACATCACTATGGGATTCATTTTATATTTTCATAGACATTCTTTTATGTAATTGAATTATCTAACATTTTAAATTTTAGTGCTTTTAGTTAAATTTGTAAAGTACAATTTTAATTTTAAGTTTTGTTTTAAGTATTCATATCCATATTGAATATTTGAATGGATCAAATACTTTTGTTTAACTATTTGAATTATTTTTGTATTGTGGATGTGGTGTGAATGATAATAATTTGTCTGAATGTGATTTGGTTGGTATTTATTGTTTACAGGGTATACTGGCTAGAACAAAAAATAATTTTTTTTCATCCCATTTATGCGTCGGCTTTTGGCCCACGCCAACTTTTATTTTTTTATATTAATTAATATGTGTGTCAGCTTTTGTGTGGGCTCCATGCAAAGTCTGATACCAATTTTTTTTTTTCAATTCGTCGAACAAATCAACGCATAGGCGACGCTTAAAATTTGCGTTGGTTTGGCCCACGCATAAGCCGTCGCAATTGCGTCACTTTTACGTCGGCCTCATTGACGAAATTTGCGTCTGTTTTGCGTGGACTTGGCCCACGCAATGTGCGTTGCATTCCTTGACCAACGATAATTTTCATTTGTTTCCAAGATTTTTTCATGGGATTGTTGGCCCACGTAAATCCGACTATTATGCGTCTATTTTTGCCCTGTTTCGTTCATTTTTGACCCACGAAACATTATGTTTTTCTTGTAATGTATATTGATAAATTTTGAACTAGTATATTAGGTATGTTTAAAAAAAAAAACAAAAGGAGGTAAGTAATGAACACACTATTTTTTTTTTGTTAGAATTCTCCTATATATGTATTTTTTCATCACTACCATTTATATATAATAATGAAAATAATTCTTTTCAGATGTGTAACTTACAATATTAAAATTTATCATCTATATGTAATAATTAAAATAATTATTTTCACATGTGTAACTTACAATTACAATTTATATTTAGTGCAATAATCATAGAACATTATAAGATTTTCCTATAACACTATTTTAGTGTCAATAGCAACAAAATATTATCAACAGTGAAGTTCTAATGTTATTATTAGTACAAAATAACAACATAATAACTCGTAATTAAAATAAAAAATAAAAATAAAAACAAAAATAAATCATTATAAGAAAAATAATTTTAACGGGGTTTATTTTTACATTATTTAGGGTTAAAACCTCTATTAAGTCATTTACCTAGGATTGTAGTTTCCCCCGCTAAACCATCTCTAGGCAACGTGTTCCCCATAATTTTTTAAACCTCAGAAAAAGTCTTTCAAAACCCCTATTAAATACCATGAGTTTAAGAACCTCCGTAAAATACCATGAGTTTCAAAACCTCCATAAAATACCATGGGTTTCAAAACCTCCGTTAAATATCATGGGTTTCAAAATCTCCGTAAAATACCATGGGTTCAAGAACCACCATAAAATGACTTGCCATTTGAAATAATCTTCAACCTCATTTTCCACCATCTCTCACGATCCTCCTAACTTCTCTCTTCCACTGTAGATACACAGTTCTCCGACACAGGCTTAATGGTTGCCGATGGCAGTCCTAGCAAGGAATCACAATTCAACCACACTTATGTGTATTATATCTAATGAGAAGAGACACTAAATAAGGCACTATCTTCTTCTTACTTCCATATTGTTTCTTCCATCACCTTACTGCCCCAACTTGGGTCACAAGCCACTATTACCTAGCTCGACAACAACTGGTGTTTATCACTGCTTTATATATCCTAAATAATTGCATTATCTGTCAGATGTGAACTTCAAAGCCATGTGTGTTATTGGTTAAAGGTTGCAAGATCATATCGCAAGGAGAAATTAACTTTATTACTTCTCACTTTCACAGTGAATTAATTATTAGATGCATTTTAAAATAAAGACCTTAATTTAAATATTTCAAAATTATGAGAATTAAATATTAACAATTATAACTAAAACTAAAATTGCATATAAATTATACGTACATCAAAAGTTAAAACAAAATAAGTCAGGTTTTTTGAAGTATGAGCTCGTAACAAAGTGATTTTAGTATTTCTTACTAATAAAAACACGATAACTCTTTTATAATAAGAAAAATAAAAACTAAAGAAAATTTGTTCTCATGTAAGACCTCTTATCTCATGTTATCTCACTTAAATTTTTTGATTAAATTAATCAAATTTCACACCATGCTTCTTTATCATTCATGTTGTCTATTTTCTCTTATAAGACACAATAGGATTGACCTTATATAAATTTGTTAGTGTTAATCGACTTTTTCATAACTTGCTAGATTTTCATTGGTGTGAATCTTTAAGATATCCACAATTCATTCATCTACTACTTCTCGAACAAAGTCATAGCATATACGTATGTGTTTTGTCATGAAATGAAAGGCATGACTCCTTGAAATGTGCAAGACATTCTAACTCTCACAATACACAACAATCTTTAGTTGCTTGTGTCCAAAATCCCCTATTAACCTTTGAATCCAGATAGCTTCCTTGTATGATTGGGTAGTTACTATGTATTCAACTTCTATAGTAGACAAGCTACAACATATTTTAACTTGGATAACCAACTTACTACCTTTACTGCAATTGTAGACACATAGCCAATAATAGATCTTCTTTCCAAACACATGTAAGAATAAAAATTTGATTTTCCTTTCCACATCTCCATCAGTGTCATCAAACCAATCAATATTGATGATAATTGGTTTACCACGTCATAAATGGCATTTTTATCCTTCAACACTTAATTATTTTCCTAGTGACAAGCTTTACTTGTGCTTTCAATTTCTTGAACACAAGAAACATATATGAGTTCCTTGTGTGATGAGGTATGCCTATAGTCTCCTAGAGTAATCATCAATGAATGATACAAATATATTGCTCTACCAAAGGATAATATTGATGATTCACATATATTAGAATGAATTAATTCTAATATCTATTCACTTTTGGCAATCACTCTTTCATGGAAATCTAACTTGAATTAGATTTATTTAAGATAAGGACCTTAAATTTTATTTATATTTTTATGAATTTTAGAACAACAAACTCAAAAATATTCACCACTAAATATTAATTTAATCCATAAAGATTGTATAAGTGTGAAAGGTTGCATCTAAGAATGGAGCAACAAGAACATGAGCACACGAATAAGGAGAATCTAACTCAAAGAAGATGATAGAATAAGAACTCTAAGATAAGTGTTGATGGAGTCAACACTTGATTCAAGAATTCAAGATGAGATTCAAGGAAAAAAGAATTGTATCTTTTTCTTAGAACACTAGAAAATCTCTCTCAAATTCAATTATATCAAAAGTTGTTTATTTAGACAATGAAGAGTTATTTGTACCCAAAGTGTCGCAAATGCACTTCTAAGTATAACCTAAATTCTAAGTACATTAAATGAAAATTTAAACCTATGGCCTGGAAGTATTTGGCCGAAATTTACAAAATTCATGAGAGTGGAAATTTAAATTTCAAAATTGAAATAGAAGAAAACAAGGAAATTATCTTATATTAGCCAAAACTTTGCACATGTTTTCCATGCTTGGTCATGTTTCTCTCGCTCCTTTCACTAGTACAAAAAGGTAAATTAACGACGGTTAAAATCGACATTTAAAGACGGTTCCAGAACCGTCGTTATTACAGGCGTCGTTAAAAGGTATGGACTTATAACGACGGTTCTGGGAACCGTCGTTAAAAGATATAGACTTATAACGACGGTTGTGAAAACCGTCGTTAAAGGTGGTTTGTGTTTTTTCAAAAAAAATTTACGTGACTTTTAAAGACGGTTCCTCTAGGAACCGTCGTTGTATATGAGGACATTAAAGACGGTTCCTCTAGGAACCGTCGTTATATGTATTAATTAAAAAAGAAATAAAAAATTTTATTTTTTAAAAAATCTAAAACAACCTGCATAAAGTTTTCAATTCCAGAAAATAAAAACATTTCAAATCATAATTTAAATAAAAAAATTACATACAACAAATTATAACATAATACAAAAAAGTTTGGTAATATATGAAAAAATTTGTCATTGTAATGATTTATCTATACTAGAGTGTTATACATGGTTACAAAATACTTTGACCATGTTGTTCTCACATACTCCAATGCTTCTAAGTCTAGCGGGTGTTGGTCGTTGAATAACTGTGACATTTGAAATATTTTGAATTAGCGCATGAATAATAAATCTCAAATTTTAAAGTGTTTATTGTATTGAGGTATTACCTTATCCCAACCTTTCTTAATTTCAGCTTGCAAAATAGTCAACATCCACTGCATAACATAATAACCGCACTCATAATTTTGAGGTTGCTTGTTGGACTGCATGTGAAAATAAATGTATTAAATGAATGAGTGAAACACATTAAATTAAGTGAACAAATATACTTTAAATACCTTAAGGTACATCCAAGTGAGTTTTTATGCGTTTGAAGTTCTTCTCCCACACAACATATTATATCCAGAGTAAGCACTAAAATAATAAGATTTCATGTTAGAATACATAACATTATATAATATATATATATAAGTAATAATAAAGGTTAAATGAAATTGTCGTACCTATCTATAATGTTTTTAAAATAGGCAGGATGTTTTTTATGCAAAGAGCAAAACCATGCAGCGGTATGATCTTGAACAGATATGATCAATAGTTGCCAATGACGCCTGTATAACAAATCAGTTAATTAGTTTCTCTTATTTCAATAATTTATTAAAACTTATTTAATAAATAAGAACTTACTCATGGATGTACGGAGCAAAATAAATGTGTTTTCCACCATTCTTTAAGGCAGTGGTGATGTATGTTTGTGTTTCCGACTTCTTGTTTCCAATTGATTGAGTGATTTGAGGGTCTAAAAACCCATATATATTGTGTTTCCCCTCATCAAAGCATAATCCAGAAAGATACCTAAATTTCAATAAGTTAGTACTAATATATTTAATAATTCAAAAGTATAAAGATTTTAAAATTTGAACTTACATCATCCATAATTGCAGAACTGTTATGTTAATCTCTTGATCTCCGGATGCAAGGTCCAACAAATCAGACATGTGAACGTACAACGGTAGATTACTATGCCTTCCAAAAACATTGGCATCCCATGGAACCTCTAAGACGATTGTATCTAAAGTTGTAGCAACTTCCACCAATGCCGCCAAAGGATCATCAATGGAGACTATTTTCTTCTTTCCCAGAGGCAAATTTGTCTTAGGTTCCTGCTACTCATCAAAACAAACAAATACTTAAATTAGTTAGAATGTAATATATCTGATATATAATTGTATTTGTATTAGTATTAGTGCAAATATATACCATAGAGTCTATAGGTCTGACGAGATTTCTAGGCCAGGCAACGAAAGTATGTAATGCCTCTGCCACAATTGTCACCTCTGATGTCGGCACAGGAACTGCAAGATCACCATAAAGGACCTTCTCCACCGTGACCTTTATGAAATTAGAAGGAAGAGGCACATTGTGTAACATTGTGACCCCTTCATAACACTTACCCAAGGCAACGAATCGGGTCAAAGAATTACACTCAACATATAATTCGCATTGGCTAGTTGAGCCAAAATCATCCCCTGATAGATCAACTGCCGAACAACTGCCTTTAGTGCTGACTTTCTTAATAGGAGGCGGAGGTGGTTCATCTTCTACCATAGTAGGTGGTTGCTATGAGTGTCCTAAACCCTCCCACCGCTTTTTGAACTCCATTCGCGCACTAAACTCCTCCATGAAGCTTTCTTTAAGCTCTTGAGTTACCTCAGCCTTTAACTGCTCACGTAGTTGTAGTAAATACTCTTGGCTAGGTTCATTGGACAATTGTTCCTTGCTGTGTGATGGAGGTCCAAAGTATGACCGAATCCCAACCCCATATCCAGCTACACGAACACGTCCAGGGTGTTCAGGTCGTCCGAGAGCAACATTAAGAATATCATTGCGACCACATGGTTTAAAAGTCCCCTGTGTTGATTGCTCATTAAGAGAATCCTAAAACAAATGAAAAGAAATTGACAAACTTCAACACATTGAATTTAAAATAACACATAGAATTTAAAATAACACATTGAAAAGAAATTGTCAAACTTACAATGCGTTCAACTGTTTGTTCTGTAGACTTAGAACTCCATGTCCCTAATGTGTTTATACGGGCACCCTTCCACATCTCATGTCGGAGTGGTGGGGATGGAGGTCTTAAAGAATCTACACTATTCATTTCCTCAATGGAAGTAGAACGTGCTTTAATCTTTTCTTCAAGCATCCTCTGCTCTAGCAACTTATAACCACCACGAGACAATAAGTGTGGGGTATCATTATGTGCCTGATTGGCTTTTGCTTTGTTTCGAACCTCCTATCATAACACTCAAAATTTAGTAATACGTTAATATAAACTATATTCAAATATAAAAGTGATACTAACCTGCCATTTTTCAGTTTGTCGGATATTGACAAACTGCTGCCAAGTTTCTTCATCAATGGATGCATATTTTGCACAAGGATTTTCTTCTTTCCTTTTCCCATATATATAATCTGTTGTCAATTTTGATTTAAACTGACGAAACTTGACACCCACATCTGAAAGAACCTTCGCTTTCAAGGTTTCCACATTCGGGATGTTGTAATGTGTCTACATTGTTTGAAAGAATTAGTTCATAAACAAAAACAAAGTATAAAAGAACTTTAGATTTAGCAAAGTAAAAACAGTTACATACCAGAATATCTTGCCAAATCATGTTTTTCTCGTGGTCAGTCACGTGATCCCAGGACTGAGTTAAGATAGAGATCCTTTCACGAGAAAGTACTCCGAGATAACTCCTATATTTCTTTGCATGTTGCCCAGTGGGCACACCAGTGTGGATATCAATAGACAAAGGTATTTTGTCATCTTTAGTTATCTTCTTAAACATATTCTTCAATCTTGTAGGTCCTCTACCAATTTTTGAATGGGAAACTTTATCATCTGCCATGTTCCTGTTATCAAAAAAATATAATAAGCATCAAGAATATGAAATATAATGAAAATGAAATATATTGTAAAACTAAACATGAATCACATGTACATACAAATATATATTCCTTCATCATGATCATTTCGAGTTGCATGTACAACATCAGCAACATCCTCGTACTCTTTATTGATGGTCGTTCTTGTAAGTGATTCAATCTCACAAATGTCATTGTTTGTATCTTCTAGGTCATTATGTTGTTTTTTTCCATGTAGCACAACAGACCAGTGGTCAGACGTAGGATCTTGGATATAGAAAACTTGGGAAGCTTGATGTGCCATTATAAATGGTTCGTCATGATAACCTATCTTTCGAAAGTCAACCAAAGTCATTCCTGATTCATCAACTTTGACACCAGTCTTATTGTCAACCCACTTGCATTTGAAAACAGGTACAGTAAACTTGGTATAATTAACTTCCCAAATCTCTACTATGACACCATAATAAGGCATTGATCCCACAACAGGATTTTGATCCTTTGCAGTTGAAAACTGCATAGACTCTGCCTCCAAGGTGACTCCGCTATTTTGCACTGTACTCCTATCATCTCGAGACTTTGTGTAAAACAAACAACCATTTACTTCATAGCCAAAACAACATAAAACATCAAATTTGAGACCGTTTGCAAGCCATGTTAATGTTTCAGATGCTGATGGATCATTCATTATTTGTTGCTTAAACCATGACATGAAAGTTTTGTTATGCTCAATTAACACCCATTTTTCTGATTGTCTTGGATTTTTATATTTGACAATGTCTTTGTGTGTATCTAAGTATGGTAACACCTCATCAGTGTTATTCAAGATATACAAGTGTGCTTGCAGAACCTCTTCTCTAGATTTGCTTATGACATGTACACCTCTTGAAGATTTACTTATGAATCTACGAGAGTGCCAACCTTTTTCAGGAACTCCTATACATTTGGCTTTTGACATGTACTCGAAACAAAACTCAATAGATTCTTCTTAAATGTATCTTTCAATAATGGAAGCTTCTGGACGACATTGATTCTTCACATATCCCTTCAAAATCTTCATGTATCGTTCAACTGGATACATCCATCGCATATAAACTGGCCCACACAATCTGATTTCTCTTACAAGATGAACAACCAAGTGTACCATAATATCAAAAAAAGATGGAGGAAAAAACATCTCGAGTTGACACAAGATAACAATTATTTCTTCTTCAAGTTCATCCAACTTCTGAGAGTCAATCTCTTTACTACATATGGAATTGAAAAATGAACATAGTCGAGTGATTGTATGCCTAACATTTTTGGGCAAGATTCCACGAATAGCCACCGGTAGTAATTGTTGCATTAGAACGTGACAATCATGTGACTTTAAGCCAATTAGTTTCAAATCATTCATAGATACAAGACTCTTCACATTTGAAGAGTAGCCTTGTGGTACCTTAACACCTTTAAGACATTCACAAAAACTTGTTTTCTCTTTCTTTGACAAAGTGTAACACGCTGCAGGCAAGTATGTACGTTTACCAACTTCTCTCGGTGCCAATTCCTCTCGTATATTCATCTCAATCAAATCCAGACGTGCATTCACACCATCCTTTGTTTTGCCTTTAATGTTCAGAAGTGTTCCTATTAGACTGTCACACACATTCTTTTCTACGTGCATTACATCTAGACAATGTCTGACATCTAACTTACACCAATACGGAAGATCAAAAAAGATTGATCTCTTCTTCCATATTTCATTCACAGTTTGCTTCTTCTTCATTTTTCCAAAAGTCACATTAACATTTTTTATTTTTTCATAAATTTCAACACCACTTAAGGGAGTGGGACAAATGTCATGTTCTTGGTATCCGTTAAATGCTTTTTTCAATCTACGATACGGATGATATTTCTTTAGAAATCTACGATGCCCAAGATACACGATTTTTCTTCCATGTTTCAACTGCTCATAAGATGTCTTGTCTTGACATATTGGACATGCTCTATGGCCTTTCACACTATAACCTGACAAGTTCCCATATGCAGGGAAGTCATTGATAGTACAAAACAACATTGCATGCAATCGGAAAGATTCATTCTTAAACACGTCAAACACATCACCCCTTCATTCCACAATAATTTCAAATCTTCAATCAATGGATTAAGATAAACATCTATGTCATTTCCAGGTTGTTTTGGACCAGAGATCATCATAGATAACATCATGTATTTGTGCTTCATACACAAAGCAGGAGGTAAGTTGTAAATCACTAACAAAACGGGCCATGAACTATGATTACTACTTAAATTTCCAAAGGGATTCATTCCATCAGTTGCCAATCCAAGTCTTAAGTTTCTTGATTCTTTTCCAAATTCAGGAAATTCTTTATCAATATTCTTCCACTGCAAAGAATCAGCAGGATGACGAAGTAATCCATCACATTTTCTATTATCTGCATGCCACCTAAGGTTTTTAGCGTCATCTGCATTTGCAAACAAACGCTTAAGCCTTGGAATTATTGGAAGATACCAAACAACCTTAGCAGGAGGACCTTCCTTTGTGAATTCATCAATTTCATCATTCTGACCAACTTTAACCTTATAACGTGACAAACCACACCTGGGACATCTTCTTAAATCTTCATACTCATTTCTGTATAAAATACAATCGTTAGGACATGAATGTATTTTTCTATACTCCATACCCATTGGACAAAGTATTTTTTTTTGCCTCATAATTTCGATTGGGCAAGGTATTTCCTTCTGGAAGCATGTCCTTAACCAATTGAAGCAATTATGTAAAACTTTTGTCGGTCCATCCATTCATTGCCTTCAAATTCATCAACCTTAACACTGCTGATAATCGTGTGAAGTTAGTTGAACTAGGATACAAAGGAGTCTCTGCATCATTAGACATATTTTCGAAAACTGCATTAGCAAATGATTATGCTCCCACATCACGAATCATGTCTTCTAATCTATCATCCATTGAGAAATGAACTTCCTCTGAACCTCCGTGCACACTTGGCAAGTCTAACAATTCACCATGCCACGTCCATGTTGTATAACTTTTCAAAAATCCATCACACAAAAGATGTTCTCTAATTTCAGAAACAGTCAATATCCTTCCATTTAAACAATTGATACAAGGGCACCTTATCCTTACTCCATTCTTATAACTAACGGCATTATGTTCTGTGAATTGTATGAACTCTTCCACCCCTTTTTCGTAAGTATCACTTATCCGTGATGTATTAATCCAACTCCGATCCATAGAACTGCTAAACTAAGAACCAATACTTTCAATATGTAATCATGACAAAATAAAACAAAAAGTGCCGAAGGTCGGACACCTCTGGACTCAGAACCAGTGCGTTCAATATGTTAAAACAATATATAATGACTGAAAATTGCCGAAGGTCGAACACCTCCGGACTCAGAACCAGTGCGTTCAATATGTCAAACAATATATAATGACTGAAAATTGCCGAAGGTCGAACACCTTCGGACTTAGAACCAATGCGTTCAATATAAAGAATTAATATCAAACTCAAAACGAATACTTTCAAAATATAGGTGATAATAAATAAGAATAGACTAACCTTAAATGGATGGGCGGTCACGACAAGCGGTTGCAGCAAGGAGTCGGTGGTCACGGGCGTGCGTCGCGGCACAGGTTAGTCGTCACGTAGTTGTGGGCGGCAGTCGCAGGAGCAACGGCAGGGTCGGCCGATCAGTGGTTGTGAGAACAGTCGAGTTCGCGCGGGGTTCACGGTCGCAGCAGGTAGCTGTCGCGCACAGTGTCGTCGCGGCAGGAGCACGATCGCGGGGGTTCACGGTCGCGCGGGCAGTGCCGTCGCGGCAGGGGCGCGGTCGCGGTCGCGCGGGGTTCACGGTCGCGCGGGGTTCACGGTCGCAGCAGGTAGCTGTCGCGCACAGTGTCGTCACGGCAGGAGCACGATCGCGGGGGTTCACGGTCGCGCAGGCAGTGCCGTCGCGGCAGGGGCGCGGTCGCGGTCGCGCGGGGTTCACGGTCGCGGCAGGTAGCGGTCGCGAGGGGTTCGCGGGCAGTGCGGGAGCGCGGTCGCGGGGGGCGGGTCGCGGGGGTTCGCCAACCATCGTTATATCTCCCCCCCCCCCCCCCCCCCCCCCCCTCTCCACTTTTAACGACGGTTCTGGGGTGAACCGTCGTTAAAAGTCCACAAAAAATTCAAAAAATTACAAGATTGCCACCGCCTAGTTTTTAACAATGGTTGTCTTGAAACCGTCTTTGAAAGGTGTCGTTATTGAAGAATTTTGTACTAGTGTTTGAAAAATGCACTCATTGTCACCTTTACTCCTTGACTTCCATAGCCAAGATTGATTTAGGCAGCCTTAGGCTTGAATGCTTCCAAATTACTCTTGCTCCTTAGCCCTCCAATATTCACACCCCCAATTTTTTGGACCCAATTACAAAAGATTGAGCAAATGATCTTCCTTGTTCTGGTGATATTAACATTCACTTTAAGAAGAGTATTCATTAGATTAGCTTATTGAAGGCCAACATTAGAAACGAGGTCCATGGCATACTTATGCTAATGGAGAAATGTACCTTTAGAAGTAGAATTAACTTTAAGGTCAGGGAAATAATGTTATTGACTAAGGTCTTACATATGAAATGACACTTGTAATTATTGTTCAAGTTCCAAGATGGATGTTGATCAGATTTGTAATAACCACATCATCAGCATAAAGAAGTAGAAGAACGACATTTGTAGATGTGTGGTGTATGAACAAAAAAGAATTCATGTTGACTCTATGTAAAAGATAACCCAATAATAGTGGAACAAAACTTCTCATACCATACTCTAGGAACCTTGTTCATATAAGAAGTGTTTAAGCTTGCACATGCTCGTGTATGAAGAAAATAGACCTTAAGGAGGAGTCATGTAATATCTTTAGTTAGCTCACCATGAAGATACACATTTTTCACGTCCATTTGATGAAGGAACAAACCCTTAGAGATTGCTATAGAAAGGAAAATTCTAACATCTTTCAATTTGGTAACAAACGTTTCATCGTAATCGATTCCATATTTCTACTTATCGAAGGCAACTAATCGAGCCTTGCTAAATTTGAGAGAACCATCATAATTTATTTTCACAAAATACACTGATTTTAAGTCTATGAATTTTATACCATAAGAATAAGAGACAATATCTCATCAAAGTTCTCTTCTGAAGTTCTTTGTTGATTGCCTTTACTTAATGTATATCTTTAGCAGCTTGGGAGTAACATGTAAGAATAGATATGCCAAAGAGAGAAGTATGAGAGGAATCATTCATGCTTAGTGAATATCTATTAGGTGCTCGAGATACTCTACCAAATCATTATGGTGCAATTGGTATAAAAATATGGTGAGTCAATGTCAGAAAGAGGGATGGGAACTTAACGAAGATGTTATCTTACATATGTCATTTCAAGTTAAAAATGTTTCGTGGATAGAGATAAGATAGAAAATTTTGGAAAGATAATAACCTCATTTGAAGTATGGGAAAGATAAAGAAACATAAGACTTTCAAACAATGTCACATTCTCAAAAATGCAAAAGCAATTGTTAGAAATATCATAACACACAAAACCTTCATGAGAGTGACTATACCCTCTAAATCTACATTGGATAGATTATACATCAACCTTACGTCGTTTAAGTGGAGGTAAATGAATAAAACATATATACACCAAAAAATATGTAAATATCATAGTTAAGTTTATGTCAAAGGTAAATAAATAAAATATATACACCAAAATCTATGTAAGGTATTTTAGGTAGGTTGAGTTTCTAAAAAGAAAAAAAACAAAAAGAGAATCAATAATCATAAAAAGAATGTGATTGATCAAGAAGATAGAGTTGATGAAGCCTCCGCCCAAAATTTTGATAAAATATAAGCTTGAAGAAACCATGTGTGACATATCAAATAAGTTACAACTCTTACATTTTTGAAATACCATTTTATTAAGGAGTTATTTTCAAAATAATTTATTTTTAACATTTTTGTTATTCTAAATAGACAAGTAAAAATAATTACAATAAGTATCTTTTAATTAATATAAGTATTATTTTTCAAAAAAGTTTTCACTAGTGCAAAAAAAAGTCCATTTACGACATCTAATATACAACTATTTCATTGTCAAACGTTGTTCATCAAAACGCGGTGCCATTTTTTAAATTAAAACGAAGGTATACATGGCGGTTCCACGAAAAACCACTGTATATTTCAATTACTGAAAAGATAGACAATGATTTTTCTTAGGAACTGTTTTCTATTAATGTAAAATATACAACTGTTTTACGAAAATGGTTGTATATTTCAATGTGCTTAGGTATAGACGACAATTTTTCCTAGGAATATTTGTCTATACATAAGTTATTTATCCTAATTCGAAGTCTGTCACATACGCTTTTGTTCTCTGTATTTTTGTTTCGTCTTCTTCACGCTCATTGCTCTCTTCATTTCGTTTCAACTCTCTTCAACTCATTGTCTTTGTGAGTTCTTCCTCCACCCTCATTCCTCATTCTACCATAACTTCATTGCTTTAGGTTCTTGTTTATATTTTTCCGTCACCACTATTAGTGTCGCCACTGCCACCACCATATTCATCGTTTTGGTTTGTTTTGTTATCATGGTCGCCACCAATGCCCTCCACCATTGTTGTCGTTGACATCACCACCGTCGCTACCTTCCACTACCATTGTCGTTGCCATCACCACCGGTACTTAAGGTTGGTGTTGTTTTTAAATTTTTTTAATATTTTGTTTTTAGTATTTATGTTAATTTATATATTTTAGTATTTATTATCATTTTTATATCTTAGTATTTATAATTTTTTCGGTAATTATTCTTAATTTATATTATGTTAATTTCAATTATTATTAATTTATATGATGTTAATTGTTATAATATAAGTATTAATTAGTTAGATTGTAATTAGAGTAATATTATTTTATAAATAATTTAATGATTTATAATTAATATTCTTTATTGAATTGTATGTATGATTAATTTTTTTAATTTTATATTATACGTATATTTATCATTCTTTGATTCATGTTCGAACCTCGACAATTGTTTCTCGTATGAGAGACGCTTAGTTTCCTATTTGAGATTTAATACATGTATTTGTCTACTACTCCTTCAGTTGTAATGTTTTTTTAAAACATTTTTTCAAAAAGCAGAGGAGGTTGTAGTGACAATATTTGTATTGAGTCTTGAATTGTTCAGGTGGACAGTTTGAGAAGAACAATAATTTTTTATTAGTTTAGTAATACGTAACTTGTAATTGACATGTCATATACTTTACATAATTCTTGTTCTTAGCATTTTGTGTTGTTCGTCGGATGCATTTTTGATTGTGAAGATTTCATGTCACCACTTTCATTTCGTGTCACTTGAAGACCTATGTGAAATGCTACCAAAATTTCATTAAATATAAGGAATGTTGATTTAAAGTTATGTACTATTAAATTATAATAAAAGTGAATTTTCTCGAATGCGATAGGTTCATACCAATAATAAAAATGTGAGATTTCACTTGCATTAGTGAACACCTCAATGACCATTACAAAACATAATGGATTGGATTAACTCAGTTCCCATAAGTGACGAGTACGAAATAGGAGTAGAAGAATTTATACAATTTGTGCAACATAACGCCAACAATAGTAATCATGATGGAGTAAATTTTAAGTGTTCGTGCATTAATGGTTTGAACGGGAGGAGATTCAATGTTAGCAAAATCAAGGAGCACCTTTTATGTGATGAATTTCTATGATCTTATACAACCTGGACATGACATGGTAAATTATTAAATTTATCAAATGTTTTTGTATCCCAAGAATAATTTTAGTCCACCATGAATGATGCAGTACATGATGATCGATTGAAAGACATGATTTCTAATGTTGTAGTTGAATCTTTTGCAGAAGCACATGGATATGGAAGTATGTCAAGCGATGCGGAGACTCCGTTGTATCTTGGATTAACTAACTTCACACGGTATTCGACGAAGGCAATAAATGGATAGAGTGATAAAAGCTTCACGAAATTGCTTCAGTTGTTGAAGAAGATGCTTCCAAAGGGAAATACTATACCTAATCGTAATTATGAGTCAAAAAGATTCTTTGTCCAATGGGTATGGAGTATAAAAAGATACATGCATGTCCTAATGGTTGTATGTTATACACGAAGGATTTTGAATTGTTGAAAAATTGTCTGAGGTGTGGGTTATCACGTTATAAGTTGAAACAAAAAGATGATGATATTATTGAAGAGATGGAGAAGCATGGAACCCGATGAATGTTGTGTGGTATCTTCCCATCATTCCAATGATGAAACGCTCATTTGCAAATCCAAATTATGTTAAGAATCTTAGATGGCATGCAGATGAAAGAAAATGTGATGGCATGTACCATTATCCACTTGATTCTATTCAATTGAAGAAATTTGATTACGACTTTCCAGAGTTTGGTAAAGAGTCAAGAAATATCTTACTTGGTTTAGCTACAGACAAAATGAATCTATTTGGTAATATGAGTATGAATCATAGTTCATGACCTATTTTACTAGTTATTTATAGTTTACCTTCTGGATTGTGTTTGAAGCGAAAATACATGATGTTGTCTATGATGATATCCACTCCAAGACAACCAGGAAATGACATAGATGTTGATCTAAGTCCCCTAATTGAAGATTTAAAGTTGATATGGGATCAGGATGTTGAACTATTTGACGGATTTGGTAATGAAACTTTCAAGATGCATGTCATGTTATTTTACACCATTAATGACTTTCTGGCATATGGTAACTTATCAGGGTATAGTGTTAAGGGTCACAAAGCATGTGCAATATGCGAAGAAGAGACCGCTTCTCAACAATTGAAACATGGAAGGAAGATAATATATCTTTGGCATTAGAGGTTTCTTAGAAGTCATCATCCTTACCGGAGGTTGAAAAATGCTTTTAATGGACATCAAGAGACTAATAATTCACCAACTCATTAATTGGTTTTGAGGTTTATGAAAAGGTAAATAACATAGATCACACTTTCGGTAAGTCAAAAAATAAGTCATCTGTGAAAAACATATGGAAGAAAAATAAATCTTCTTTTATCTTTCATATTGGTCGAAGTTAGAAGTTAGACATTGTATAGATGTTATGCATGTTAAGAAGAATATATGTGATAGTTTAATTGGTACACTTCTTAACATTAACGAGAAGACAAAGAATGGTATAAATGTTTGTTTATATTTGATTAAGATGAACATACAAGGCGAGTTAGGACCAATACAAATGGGTAAGCATACATATTTGCCCCCAGTCTGTTACACTATATCAAAAGATGAAAAAAATAAGTTTTTTTCAATGTCTAAAGGGTGTGAAAGTGCCACAAGGACATTCTTTTAATGTGAAGAGCCTAGTATCAATGCAAAATATGAAGCTAATTGGGTTGAAGTGTTATGATTGTCACATCTTGATGCAATAGTTGTTGTCGATAGCCATTTGTGAGATCTTACCAGAAAATGTTAGACCTACCATAACCTGTTTGTGTTCATTCTTCTCTTTCATTTGTTGTAAAGTCATTGATCCAGTAAAGTTAAAGGAACATGAAGATGAGATTGTTGCTATCTTGTGTGAATTGGAGATGTTTTTTCATCCATCATTTTTTGACATCATGGTTCATCTAGTTGTGTATATGGTAAGAGAGGTTAGATTGTGTGGACCAGTGTACTTAAGATGGATGTATCTTGTTGAACGGTATATGAAAATTTTGAAAGGGTATATCAAAAATCATTATTGTCCATAAGCTTCAATGATTTAAAGGTACATAGCTGAAGAAATTATTGAATTTTGTTTAGAGGACATGTCAAAAGCAAATCCAATAGGTCTTCCAGCCAACTCATGGCACCACAGGCGTTCTATAAGTAAATGTTTAAGTGGTCTACATGTGGTAAGCAAATCTCGATCAGAAGTCTTGCAAGCAAATTTGTATATATTGAATAACATTAATGAGGTTATACCTTACATCGATGCTCATAAAGACATTGTAAAGGCAAATAACCCAAGACAACCAGAGAAATGGGTTTTGATGGAACATAATATAACTTTCGCGCCTTGGTTTAAAGACGAGGTGTTAAAAGATTCAACGAAATCGGAGACCTTAACCTAGTTGACTGCTAGATTGAAGTTTGACGTCATTTCTTGTATAGGTTACAAAGTGAACAATTGTATATTTTACACAAAGTCTATTGATGAAAAGGGTATAGTTCAAAATTGTGGTGTTACTCTTGAAGTTGATTCAATGCAGTTTTCCACTTCAAAAGATACAAATCATGTAGTTGGATCAATGGCATACTATGGCAAGTTTACTATACTATGTTTTTTGTTCCAGTTTTCAAGTGCAAATGGGTTGACAATAAGAGTGGGATGAAAATTGATGAATCAGGATTCACATTAGTGGACTTTCGAAAGATAAGTTATCGAGATGAGCCATTTATAATGGTTTAACAAGCATCTTAGGTTTTCTAAGTCAAAGATCCTACGTTAGAACATTGGTATGTTGTTTTACACGAGAAAAAAACAAGAAGAGGCTATTGATGATGACTTGTCTAATATTGAAAACGGTGACCCCCGTTCATTCACACAAATGATAATGAATAAAGATGACGATGTAGTTGATGATGTACATGTAACCTATAAATACCACAGTGAGGAAATTTACATATGAACATTTAACCCACTATGTATGAATTTAGAAATATCTTTTATAATATTTTATGTATTTGCTTTATATGAATTTCTTTCTATGCAATTTAACTAATGTTTGTTACCTAATTTTTTAACACAAATATGGTTGACGATCAGACTCTGATTTCTTGTACCCCCCCTTCCGGAAGATCCACTAGAGGACCTAATAGACTCATGCATCGCTTATTAAGACATGCTAGTGGTGAGAAGACACCAGTCACCATTGACGCCAGCAACGAAATGGCTTCTGGTCCTAATGTTGATACTTTTAGCATTTATCTTGGAGTTGTTGCTTGTGAGAGGATCTCCATATTGACAAATTCATGGGATAATGTGACTGAAGTCGACCAGATCATGCTCTTGGAGGATGTATACAATATTATTGTTATCATATATTGCTTTTTAATATTAATTGATCAATTTTAATTTCTCGGTATTTTTTTGCATATGCATTTTCATATCCCTAATGTGGAGAGTCTGAAATTGAAAGTTCTATCTAATATTGCCATTAAATTCCATCAGTTTAAGTCACAATTGATGACGAAATATGTTTTTGAACCTTATAAAGGGAAAAATCCTTGTTCAAAGTACTCTAATATTGATAAGGAGACATGACATCTTTTTGTTGAAAGCCATGAATCTGAAGAGTGGACAGTAAGTGAAATTACTTAATTATTTTATTTATGGGTCATAACATTAATTATTTAATTTTATTTGATTCACTTTATTTATTTCATTTGTCACATGGTTGTAGGAAGAAAGCTTAAGACATAGCATCCAAGAATGTGACCCCGCACTTAATGTCTCGTTAGGGATATCGTAAAAATGAAATATCATTGCTAAATGAGAAGGAGCAATCGAGAGAGGCGACCGACTGCTTCTAAAATTGATACAGGGATCAGTGAACTCCATCTCCACCTACCCGTCACCAAAAATGAAAGATGACCCGAATGAAAAAATAGAGTACATATAGTTATGAGAAATCACGGATAATCTCAAAAAAATTGTAAGTTATTTTTATCTACTTTTGCATTTATTTTAAAACATTAACTATATTAAAAACATATATAATTTTGGAATCTTGAAGGATTTCTTGATTGAACAAAGCTCCCAAGGTAATTTCTTACCTCATGGTCTTCAAGATATTCGACTTGAAGTTATTGGATGACCTAAGCATCATGGTCGTTGTGTACGTGCAGTTGGAAAAGGGGTTGGAATTCGACAATACTTATAGAAGGCGACATCTTTCCTCAAGTGGTGGTAATTGGAAAAGTCTTTCAAGAGGCCACTACCTTATATAACGTACCTCCCCCCTGATGTGATGAAGGTGACGGTGGACAAAGTACGAGTTGTTGATGCTCGAGTTCCACTACTTACAAAGAAGGTAACTATTGTTGTCGAGGCAGTTCAGACATTCATACCTGGCCCATACACCTTGTTCGAATTATTCCAAAACCCCTTGTAAGAATTTAATTTCATTATATTATTTTATATTTATGTATTACATCAATTTAATACAAATGTTCTTTATTTTGTAGAAACCTCGTCGGAAACCAAGTTCGCAAAAGAAGCTTTTGGTTCCCATTGATGATCTTATAGCTTCTTTATTATCAGCGACTAAGGATATTGGTACAAACCCACTAAAGGTTTCGTGGGATAATACTTTTTTTGGAAGAAACACTGACATCCCCCCTGTACATATACAACTCAAAACTAGGAGCTCAATATAATTATCGTTCAATTTTTTTATGATGTAAGTATCTTTCACCTATATTTCAATTTACTTTACGTTAAATTATTATTGATTATGCTTTAACTAATAACTTGTAGGTATTTGTCTGAAGTTTCTATTAATGTCAGGAATCAAGATGTCTATGTATTCTTGGATCCGTATTTCATTAATCCAATTGGAGCAAAGAAAGTTGAAACTCGGTCATACATCACCAACACTCTGATTGAAGAGGAAAAAAAAAAAAAATATATATATATATATATATATATATATATATATTTGCCCTTATATTAATGAGTAAGTTCAATTATAAGTCGTCAATTATTAGTATTTCATGTTTTACATATTTACTAACTGTTTTCATGGATGATGTTGGGGTTACTAGTAGTTACTTGTGTTATCCGTAGTTGATAACATTGTTGTGTGGTTTTTTTCACTGCATAAGAAGTCATCCAAACATCTGAAACAAATAGTTGATGTGTAATTACATTATAAACTTACCTGCATACAATACTTAAACTTCTACTAACAAGGTTTTTTGTATTAATCAGGGCATGGCGTGGATATAACACACTCAGAGGTCAACCCAGTGCAAATTATCAAAAGCTGACATGGTTGAACCTAAAGGTTTGTAATTTTTGTCTTCCTCTTTCATTGTTTATCAAAAAAATCAATATTAAGTTTTAATTTATATTGAATTGTAGTGTAATAAACAACTGGGAGGCTATGAGTGTGGCTACTACGTCAGCAAAGGATGGTTACCAGTATAAGACTAGGCATTTGAAAATATTGGAAGCATGTAATAATATTTAAATTATTTTTTATAATTCTTTAAATTATATGTATCTTAACACTAATTTGAACCATATTTTTTAATACAATTCTTAATGGATGAGCAACCACTCCCTTTGGAAGCCTTAAATTATTTGAAAAATGTTTGGGTCACATATTTCCTTAATTACTATAACTTTAAGATAGCTAATGAATAATATAGAAATTAGATAGATAGGAATATGTATTAGTATTTATAATACATTTTATCAATATATATATATATATGTGTAAAATGTGCTTCTTTGAATGAATGTGTCTAAATTTACGTATATGGTTGGCTTGGTTTTCAAATGAATAGGTTAATTAAGAAGGGAAAACGCATAAAAGAGAATTAACTAAAAAAAATGACCATAATAGACAGCGGTTATGGTTCATAATCGTCGTTTATACCTCAACCATGTACACTTTTTAAGCAGTGCCAGGGAAGGGTATAAATGGGGTTATGGTCATAACCGTCGTTTATAACCTTCCTAACACTCCATATATCTTATTTGATTTTCTTTATACACTGCAATTGTGAAAAGAATCATTGTCTAGATGTGATTTATAAACGGCGATTTTAGAGTCCCTGTCTATACCCAATAATATAGACTACGTGTTGATAGATTGTGGTTGCAACACTGGTGCAGAAAGGTTAAAAGAGGGTGACTATATTCACTTTAAAATGACAACTTTCTAGTTGAATTTGATGTACACGTAGTCTTATATCCAATAGAAAAGAAGACAGTTATTTAGCCGCATTCTTAAATGTCGATTTATAAGGGTAGTTATGGTAAATAGTTGCATTCTTATATGCTTCATATAGTGATTTATAAAAGGGATGTGTAATGCATTTAAAAATGCGGCTATTTACCATAGTCGCCCTTATAAATCTTTGTGTTGCATATAAGAATGTGGCTATGGTAAATAGTTGTCGTTGTATATGGTTATTTTTTTAGTACATTTTGTTTAACGCTACTTCCCATCTAAATTGACTTGTTCAATTATAACCTAGCTAGAAAAACACTAATAATCTATCTATCTATCTAATTCTTGTCTATGTTTCTAATTCCTACACTATTCATCAACTATCCTAGAGTTATAAAAATTTAGGAAATATGTGGACCAAGAATGTCTCACATATGTTATGGCTTCCGAAGACATTACTCGCTTATTCGTAAAGAACTGCATTACAAAATAAGGTTCACATAAATTAGAATATATGTTAAAGAATTATAAAAATAATTTATCATCATGTTACCTGATCCCAATCACTTTTAAGGCCTAGTCTTACAATGGTAATCATCTATTACATACGTAATAGTCACACTCATATCTTTCAGGTTGTTTATTACATTATAATTCAATAAAAAGTAAAATTTAATATTGATAAACAATGAAAAGAGAAAGACAAAATTACAAACCTTTATAGTGTCATCCACTTCAAATTTTGAATATTTGAATTGGATCGACCTTTTAGGATGTTATATCCACGCCATGAACTGATTAATATAAAAAACCGCGTTAGTAGATGCTTAATTAGTAGCATACGTAGTTAAGTTTATAGTGTACTTACTTATCAATGATATTCTTCAGATGTGTGGATGACTTCTTGTGTACAGAACAGAACCACACAACAGTCTTATCAATTGTTGATATGCCAAGTAAATGTCAATGACCCTTATATCATCCATGAAAAGAGTTAGTAAATATTTAAAACATGAAATAGTAATAATTGACGACTTATAATTAAGCCTACTCATTAATATAAGGGCATAAATAAATTTGTTTTCTCTCTTTTTCCAGACTGTTAGTGATGTATGATTGGGTTTCAGTTTTCTTTGTTCTAGTGGGATTAGTATATGAGGGATCTAAGAATCCATACACATCTTCATTCCCATCAGTGATAGAAAATCCATGCAAAATCCTATAAGTTATTAGTTAAAGCATAATCAATAATAATTTAACATAAAGTAAATTGAAATATAGGTAAAGATACTTACATCATAAAAAATTGAATTATATTTATATTGAGCTCTAGATCCCCAACTACAAATTCTAACAAATCTGACATGTATATGTACAATGACATGTCAGTGTTTATTTCAAAAAACGTATCATCCCATGGAACTTCCAAAGGGTCTCGACCAATTTCTCTAGCAACTATAGCTAAGGAAGCTATAGGATCGTTAATCGGAACCTCATGCCTCTTCTTCGGACTTGGTTTTCGACGAGGTTTCTACAAAATAAAGAACATTTGTATTAAAGTAGATGTAATATGTAAATATAAATTAATACAATACAATACAATAAAATTATTACTAGAGGTTTTGGTATAATTCGAATGAGGTGTTTGAGTCAGGCTATGAATCTCTGAAATGCATCCGCCACAGTTATTACATCATCTAAAGGTAGTGGAACACAAGCATTAGCTAATGGGAGAGACCCCAGCCACACACAACCACATAATAAGGAGGATGAAGATCTAGAGGTTATTTATTGATTTAATTGAAAATATGGGTATAATTGGGCTTTTGTTTATTTTTGTAGGCCCAATCAAAAGGAAAACTCTAGGGTGAAGGAACAAACATATCCAAAAAGACCTCCAACTCATCAAAACATAAACTAGAGCTTTGGTCAGAAGAACACAAGAAGACTGAGTTTCTGCTGACTAGTCAGCATTATTTTTGGGCCAAGCTTTAGCTTAAATAAATTGTATAAAGTTTTTAGGATTTCATGGGCCTAGTAGTATAAAATAATTGGATCAAATATTTAGGCCAAGTAGCATAGGCTTTTGGGTTTGTATTTGGGCCAATAGTAAAATAAGTCTAATTAGGGTAACAATTGGGCTTCTTTGAGCCCAATGTGACCCTAAAACGTCCAGGGTATATTGGAGAACGAAAATCACCTTGGCATGGAGCACATGGACGTCCACATGGCAACCTAGGAGTGGAGAGGATTTAGCATGGAAGATGTGAGCTAAACATGGAAAGCATGACTCCACATGGCACCTTCTTATTGGAGAGTTTTATTTTGAATTTTTAAATTTTGGCTTCTAAATGTTCATCCCTCTCTCCTATAAATTGAGGTACTTGGCTCTCATTTTTTCTAAGATTAATGAATGAGTAAAATTGTTGCCAAAGTTGCTAGCCTTTCTCACTCCCTTGTCTTGCCTCTCTAGGATAGACACTTTAATCTTCTTCTTCACCTAGCTCAAGTGATATGGCCCAACCAATCACTCTCCCTACCCATCATGCACCTCCAAGGAATTCATAGCTTTATATGAGCCATCCTTGTTCATCTCTTCCATTGAAGCTTCTGCCAATCCTCTCCAAAATCCAAGAAAAGAATTCTATCATGAAGGCACATCAACACATTTCCATCATCAGCTACTCATACTCTTTCCACGGTTACCTTCACCACAACATCATAGGAGAGATGAACGTTATGTAAGGTGGTGGCCTCTTGATAGACTTTTCCAATGGCCACCACCTGAGGAAACATGTTTCCCTCTACTAGTAGCTTACATTGGCTAGTCTGGCCAATGATATCCTTCCCTGATGTTGTAGGAGTCGTGCAACTCCCCTTTGTGCTCTTGGGAGTGGGACTAACAAGCGCCTCAACCGGCTCAGCATAAACTTGTTGCAATAGAAACTCTTCTTGCAACTCTAATCGCATCCGATAAGCTTTCTTTCTCATCACCTTCATTAATTCTTGACGTATCTTACTCGTCAATTATGCTTTGGTCTCTGTGGTTGGGGGGGGGGGGAGGATGAGTGTCATGGTGCAGCTCCAAAATATAGTTTAATTTCAATCCCTTTTCCAACTGCACGAACACGACCACAGTGCTCAGGTCGTCCAATTGCTTCAACCAGGATATCGCAACGACCTTCAGGGACGAAATTACCTTGGGAGTTTTCCTCAACCAAGGAATCCTGCAAGAGACCAAAATCATATAACTTTTAATATAATTAATGCTTTCAAATAAATGCAAAAGAGGATAAAAATAACTTACATTTTTTTCTGAGACTATCTTTGATTGCTCAGAACTAAATGCACCTGACTTTTTAATTCGAGTCATCTTCCATTTTACGTGGCGCAAAGGTGGTGATGGAGGAGAAGTGACCCCTGTATCAATCTCAGACCCAGTCCCCTGTCTGGATTTCTCCTTTTCCACCATCAATGATTACTCAAGCTTTCGATACCCTAAACGAGAAAGTACGTGCGGGGTAACATTCTTTAAAGCTATCTCTTGAGCTTTCTTCCGACGATCCTATCATAAATGAAATAAACAAAGTGAATTAAATAATATTAAGTTATTAATGTTATATAAATAAAAATAGTTAAGTAACTTCACTTACCTTCCAAGTTTCACATTCACGACTTTGAGCAAAAAGACATCATATCTCTTCATCAATATGTTTGTACTTTAAATAAGGATTTTCACCTTTAAGCTTGCAAAATATTTATTTTATCGTCAGTGTTGACTTAAACTAACAAAATTTAAGTCCGATATTGGATATAATCTTTAATCAAAATGTTCCACATTATGGATTTCAAGATTTTCCTGCAAAATAATATCATCAAATTAAAATTAATCAATGAATATTAAAAATCATTATATGATAACGATAATAATGTAAAGCTTACCCAAACATCCTCCCAAAGCATGTTTCGATCGACCTCTGACACTTCATCCCATGAATTAATCAAAATAAAGAGCCTCTCACGAGAAACAACTCCAAGATAGTTGTTAAACATCTCAACATTAAGACCATAAGCCACTTTAGTGTTGACATTAATGTCAACATGTGTCTTCTCACCAACAGCACGTCTCAATGAGAGACCCTTCAATCTAGTAGGTCCTCTGCTGCCTCGTTCGTATCGGGGTCTGACTGGAGTCTGATCGTCATCCAAATGTGTTAAAAAATTAGGTAACAAACATTAGTTAACCTGCATCGAAAAAAGATCATATAAAACAAATACATAAAATTCTAAATGTGTATTATCAAAAATATTTCTAAATTTATTACCATAGTGGGTTGAATGTTCATATGTAAATTTCTTCACTGTGGTCTTTACGGGTTGCTTGTACATCATCAACTACATCGTCATCTTGATTAACTATCATTGGTGTGAATGAACGGGGATCACCATTTTCAATATTATCTATGGCCTCCCCTTGTTTTTTCCCGTGTAAAACGACATACTAATGTTTTGACGTAGGATCTTTGACGTAGAAAACCTGATATGCTTGTTGAACCATTATAAATGGCTCATCTCGATACCCTATCTTTCAAAAGTCCACTAGTGTGAATCATGATTCATCAATTTTAACCTCACTTTTATTGTCAACCCATTTACACTTGAAAACTGGAACGAAAAACTTAATATAGTCAACCTTCCATATCTCTTCTATAAACCCATAGTATGCCATTGATCCAAGTATAGGATTTGTATCTTTCGAAGTGGAAAATTGCATTGACTCGACTTCAACAGTAACACCAGAATTTTGAATGGTATTCAATATATACAAATGTCCTTGCAAGACTTCTAATCGAGATTTGCTTACAATATTTACACCATGTAAGCATTTACTTGTAGAATGCCTGTAGTTCCATGAATTAGCTGGAAGACCTATTGGATTTGTTTTTGACATGTACTCTGAACAAATTCAATACTTTCTTCAGCTATGTAATTTTCAATCATTGAGGCTTTTGGATGATAATGATTTTTCACATAACCTTTCAAAATTTTCATATACCGCTCAACAAGATACATCCATCTTAAGTACACTGGTCCACACAATCTAACCTCTCTTACCAGATGCACAACTAGATGAACCATGATGTCAAAAAAAGATGGAGGGAAAAACATCTTCAATTCACACAAGATAACAACAATTTCATCTTCAAGTTCATCTAATTTTAATGGACCAATGAATTTACAACAGATAGAAGAGAAGAATGAGCACAAACAGGTTATGGTATGTCTAACATATTTTTGTAAGGTCCCACGAATAGCTATCGGCAGCAACTGTTTCATCAAGATGTGGCAATAATGAGACTTCAACCCAATTAACTTCAAATCTTGCATTGACACTAGGCTCTTCACATTTGAGGAATGTCCTCGTGGCACTTTCACACCCTTTAGACATTGACAAAAACTTTTTTTTTTCATCTTTTGACATGGTGTAACAAGTTGGGGGCAAATATGTATGCTTACCCATTTCTATTGGTGCCAACTCACCCCGTATGTTCATCTCAATCAAATCTAAACGAGCATTTAGACCATCCTTCGTCTTCCCGTTAATGTTAAGAAGTGTACAAATTAAGCTATCACATTCATTCTTCTCAACATGCATTACATTTATACAATGTCTGACTTCTAACCTCGACCAGTACGGAAGATCAAAGAAGATTGATTTTTTTCTTCCAAATGTTTGTCATTGATGACTTTTTTTTACTTACCGAAGGTAAGGTCTAAGTTATTTACCTTGTCGTAAACCTCAACACCATTTAATGGAGTTGGTGAACTACTAGTCTCTTGATGTACATTAAAGGCTTTTTTTCAACCTCCGGTAAGAATGATGACTTCTAAGAAACCTCCGATGTCAAAGATATATTGTCTTTCTTCCATGTTTCAATTGTTGAGAAATGGTGTCTTCTTCGCATATTGGACATGCTTTATGACCCTTAACGTTATACCCTGATCAGTTACCATTTGTCGGAGAGTCATTGATAGTGCAAAATAACATGGCATGCATCTTGAAAGTTTCATTAGAAAATCCGTCAAATACTTTAACACCCTGATCCCATATTAACTTCAAATCTTCAATTGGGGGACTTAGATAAACATTTATGTCATTTCCTAGCTATTTCGGACCAGATATCATCATACACAACATCATGTATTTTCGCTTCATGCACAATCCAGGAGGTAAGTTGTAAATAACTAGTAAAACAGGCCATGAACTGTGATTCGTACTCATATTACCAAACAGATCCATTCCATCTGTAGCTAAACCAAGTCGGATATTTCTTGATTTTTTACCTACCTCTGGAAACTCATCATCAAATTTCTTCCATTGAATAGAATCAGCTGGATGTCGGTACATGCCATCACATTTCCTCTCATCTGCATGCCATCTAAGATTCTTAGCATCGTTTGGGTTTGCAAACAAACGCTTCATCCTTGGAATGATGGGAAGATACCACATAACCTTCATTGGGGTCCATGCTTTTCTATCTCTTCAATAGTATCATCATCTTTTTGTTTCAACTTATAACGTGATAACCCACATCTTGGACAACTTTTCAACAATTCAAAATCTTTCTTGTATAATATACAATCATTAAGACATACATGTATATTTTTATACTTTATACCCATTGGACAAAGAATCTTTTTGGCCTCATAATTACGATTAGGTATAGTAGTTCCCTCTGGAAGCATATCCTTCAATAACTAAAGCAATTTCGTGAAGCTTTTATCAGTTCATCCATTTATTGCCTTCAAATTCATCAATCTTAAGACCACTCACAACCGTGTGAAGTTAGTTGATCCAGGATACAATAAAGTCTTTGCATATCTTGACATACTTCCATATCCATGCGCTTATGCAAAAGACTCAGCTCCCTAATCACGAATCATGTCCTCCAATCGATCATGTACTGCATCATCCATGGTGGACCCCTGATAAGTGCCTAATTTCAGTAATATTTCATATTAAAATATAGGCACTTAATTATGAGGATTTATTTCTAATTTACATATAAAATAATCCCAAATTTATGAATTTATACCTTTTTATATTTTTTATGATCTTGATTTGAATAAGAGTATTTTATTCCCAAATTTGGTGTTAATTGCAGATTTCTAAGGAAGATTGGAGATTTGGATTTAAGATGAATGATTTAAGCTAAAAAGATAAAGATAGAAGGTCCCAAAATGGAAAAAGATGCAAAGAAAGATTGGACCTTTTTTATGTTTTATCATTTAGCCCATTAGCGCGACATAGGAAGCAACCTAACCCTAGAAAACTAGGATAAATAGAGGGCTAAAGGCTCAATTGTAGTGTGCCAGATTGAGAGGAAAACACCATAGAGTGAATTGTAACTCAATTGGGAGAATGGAAGGTGCTAGAAGTATGCATAGCTAATTCTACCCTTTGGGATTGGAAGTAATATGCTCAAACTCTTATGTATCGAGGTGATATCTTATATATTAATATTCAGTTCTTGATTGATTATTGGTATTGTTGTTTTACTTCTAACTTTCCGTGACAAATTGAGAATCTTAAATCTGACCGAGAGGTATTTTTAGGGTTTGGACCTAAACATCAATACTTAGCATATTTGAGTGTTAGGGATAGACTTGAAATGTTAATTGCCATTAACGTCTGAGTGTGATTCTAAGTTGTTTTTATAAATATGCGAGGGATCGATATTTAGGAAACATTCTTAATGATTTTATATGCGAGAGATCGATATAAATGAATTTTCTACGGGCATCAATTTCAATCAAAGAACTCAATATTAACATGCTAATCAAAATACATGAGAGTGGGAGAGATGAAACTTATTCCCTATTTTTCCAATTGAAGCAACTAATTATTTGTTTGTTTTCTTATTGATCAGTGTCAAGACAATCACTTCTAAACTCACTCTTTTTATTGTTATGTTGTTATATTTAGCGAATATTGTACTTGATAATTTATTGTTCCTTGTGGGATCGATATCCGTCCTTAGGGACAATTATTACTTCTGACAAACGAGGTGCACTTTGCCGTAAAAAGTCATTAAGTTTTTGGTGCCGTTGTCGGGGAACAAATTTGATTTGTTGAGTATAATTTCCTAAAGATTGTAAATATTTTAATTTTTTTGATTTTTTTTTATTTTGTTTATTTTATTAAAATTAGATTTGATTTCATTTTATTATAGATTTGCTGTTTTAAAATAGAAAGTTGTTGTTTTTATATTATTTTCTTTTCTTTTCTTTACGTTATTTATTTTAGTTTATTTTTATTTTATTTTGTTTTGATTTTGTTTTGTTTTATTATATTTAACACGTGGTAAATTTAATAATTCACCATGTCATGTCCAAGTTGTATAAGATCGAAGAAACTCATCACATAAAAGGTGCTCCCTAATTTTCTTAACATCCAGTATCCTTCCATTCAAACAGACACTTAATCTTTGCTCCATCATGACCACTATTATTCGCATTACGTTGTGCAAATTGTATAAATTCTTTTACTCCTCTTTCGTACTCATCACTTATGCGAACACAATTAATCCAAATTTGATCCATTATATTCTGTAATAGTCATTCAGGTGTTTACTAATGAGTGTTCTATCTCACGTTTACTGATGGTCAAACACCCTCGGACTCAATAGCAACACGTATCAATTGTCGATGGTCGAACACCCTCAGACTCAATACCAACATGATAATTCTATTCTAACCTAACAACTAACATAATATAAAATTAATAATAAATACTAAATATACAAATTAAAAATCATTAAATTAATTATAAATATTAAATAATATAAATCTATCTACCATCTAATAATTTAATAATTCTATTCTAACCTAAAAACAAAAATAATATAAATTTTTAAAAATACAAATTATAATAAATAAAACAAACAAATTCATAACATGAAAAAAAAATTAAAAAAAAAATAAAAACACCACCAACCTTGCGTGTGAAGGAAATGGTGGTGGTGAAGAGTGGTGCGAGACCGACAACAATGGCGACGACAGCGGAGGCAGCGACAGCGACAGAGACAATACGGCACCGCAAAAACCCAAACAACAGTGTGGCAATGAAACAGTGGTGACCTTTGACCAATAGCAGAAAATAAACAAATAAGAGAAACGAAAAAAAAAATACACAAACCAATGGTGAAGAAGGAGTAGAGAGCTCAAAACGAACTTAACAATGGCATGAAAAAGACAATGCAAGCTCAAGGAAGAGGAGAGGAAGCACGGGAGCAAAAACAGAAGAGAAAACGAAACGCCAGAGAATAAAGGAAGTATGAAAGTGTAAGTGGCACGTGTTAGGGAAAAAATATTTTAAGAATGTGGTTGTACTAAACCAGAATTCATAGCGCTCAGAGCTCGCCAGTCAGACTTCGGCATTTCCCTCAGACAGGTCAACTCGGCACATAGGTTCATTGGCCTCGTGACTGGGTCCCAGATATATGTAAATACTGACTCTTATACATACATGTAGGATAATCCTTTATGAATTGCTAAAGTAAAGTCATTGAATGGGCCTAGGGGTGTACTTAGCACATCTAAGTCCATGACAAGTGTGGTGGGTCATGCGTCTGGGATCAAGTACTTGTGCAAGGGCCCGCATCCATGCATTTGATGTAATTCCTCGCGTATAAGTCTTAGTTGTCTAGTGAAAGGTCTCGAGGGATCTAAGGGTGCATTTAGCGCATTTAGACCCCTTATAGGAAAAGCATCATGTGTAAGCCCAAGCCCACGTGTGTTAGGGTTTATGCAGTGTTATGCATGCATGGTACAGGGGGTCGCAATGAGTGGTTGATTGCATGATATAATCTTAAAGATAGGAGCAGGCATTCGTAATGACTTGCGGTCTACGCCTTAGAGGTAAAAGATAAAAGATAATGTCCCGGTTATATTCCAGTTGAGATTTTATTCTCTCTGGAGCCATTGCATATGTTATATGTAAAAGCAGACAAATATACTTGAAAACAGCTTGGACCCTAGGAGTGGTTGCCTTCGTGGGTGCCCAGGTGTTTATTCTGTTAGGGTTTATTGCACCCCAATGAGATAGAATTCTACACGGTTGTGTTGTTAAGATTACGCACCCTATAACAAAATTATTATTATTGAATATACTCTCATTGGAGATAGGAGGCTCGTGAGGGAAGGTGGTTGCTAGTGATAACCAAGCAATATTCTATAAAAGGGGCTTAAGGTCCCAAGTGAAGGTACGCAATCCTGAATATACTTTTTGAATACTAAGACTAGTTGTTTCTTATTCTTTTTTAAGCCCTTGCTGACTTGAGCGTCGGAGTGCAAACAACCGTAAGGGTGTTCTTTGTCTCTACAGGTTAAGCTTCCAACAACCAAGAGAAGTGCAGATTCCATAGGAGACAAGCGGAGCCTAAACTAGTTGTCGGAGTCAACCGGCAACCAAGTCAACCGGCGAGAACAACGACTATTAGGTAAAGCCGCATTCTTAAACAAAGCGCTTTATTTTAAGAATGCAACTATTAGATAAAGCCGCATTCTTAAATAAAGAGCTTTATTTAAGAATGTGGCTATTTGTAATAGCCACATTCTTAAAACAAAGTGTTTTATTTAAGAATGCGGCTATAACAAATAGTCACTCTCTTAAATGAAGTTAATTTCAAAAATGTCACTGTGTTTTGAATGACCGCGTCTGACCGTAAAAACACATTTCTAATTGCTAAAAAATCATTGTGTAAGACCTTTTCTACACTAGTGTTTACACAAATACAACAAATGTTAATAATACTAATGAGGTTTTTCTCTTCTTCACTAAATAATCAATGTTACTTCCTACTTTCTATCTTTATCCTTTATCTTTGCCAAACTAAAAGTTATAGGAAGAATCTAAACAAGTAATGAGGGTACTCTACCTTAGAATCCATCCTCTCTTTTTTTGCTTACTTTTATAACAAACTTGTTGTGATAAACTTGTAGGGCCTGTTTATTTTCAAGCGGAGATTGGCAAAGAAAGTTGAACTGTAGGGAAAGTTGGAAAAACGAAAAAATAAAAGCATCAAAACACGAAAAACGAGGCAATTCTTTGGTTTAAAACTTTCTCTTCCTTCGTGAAGAGATTTGCGAGGAAAAGTGAATTAATATTATTTTTGTTTTAAAAAATTAATAAATTACATACATGTAAATTATATTTTAATATATATATTACATTTATAATTTCTTTATTAATTATTAATATTAATTTGTATATTATAATAAAATAAATAATAAATAAAATATTAATTTTAATTATTAATACGTATTTTTATTAAATTTAATATTATTTTTTATTTTAATTTATTTTAATTATAATATATATTTCTAAATTCTTTTATATTAAATTATTTTATAATTTTTTAAAAATTTATTATTAATCAAATTTGTAAACTTGTATTTTACATATTTTAAAAAAATTAAAAATTTTCACACAACCATCACATCATTCACAAAATTCAATAAACTTTCCTCACAAATCTATTTTAATATACCACAATCCAAAGAATCTCACTTTCCTCTAAAATCACTTCAAATTCATTCCCTCAAATCTCCTCCCCAATCCAGACACACCCATAGTGTAGGTATGAAAAATGTTTGCCAACATCATTAATGATAAACTTGTATAGATAATTTAATTAAAAAGAACATTCTTTCAATTGTGATTTATTTATGAAAGTCAAACTTAAGAAGTAATGTTGTTCCAATTATAATGGAAGTAATATAATGTTTAGCATGTGTTGTTGGGATAAGTTAATTATAGGTTTATGAGTTTTTGTGACATACATGGAGGAGCTTCCAACAAGAATTTTAAAACAACAAAGGTGTGGTTGGAGCCACTTTAATGTGGACATTATGGAAGATTTTAATGCAGCTCAACTTTCTTGACTTTTTTTTTTTAATTTTTTTATCACTCTTTCTTATTCTTGATTTATGTGTCTACTTTTCACATTACCAACTCTTTCTCGTGTTTTTTTCTATTTTCAACACATGAGAAACAATTTCATCATTTTTTTCCACTAAGTTACGAATCATCACCCATAAAATACAGTGTACTCATTTGACCCACCACATAAAACCAACGATCACTCTTACCTAAAACAGCCACTATTAGATTAAATGGATAAATATAACTGTATAAATAATACAACTAATTAAGAGGTAAATAATCATTAAGAATAACCGTGTTAATTCATATCCATATATATCAAAACTTTTTTTAAAGATAAATTCTAAATAATTCAGATATCATTTAAAAATAATTTTTTAATTTTGAAAAATCGATTTCTAAAATAAACACTTATATATTATAAATAAATTTTATTTATAGTTAATATGATATTTACTATCTATAAAAAAATTATCTTAAATATTAAAGTGTGGACTAATTAAGGAAGAAACCACTATGAAACAAGAAACACCTCAGTTTTTTTTTTGAACACAAAATGTTTAATATATAACTATCAACATTTTCTACGGTAAAAAAAAACATGTATGACTTTATCATAAATTCCATTCTCAATAAATAATAAAATAAAAGGAATTAGTTATTGGATGACGATGAATTTCCTATCTAACACCATTTACACTTTTATTTCCCTATCTACCACTCTTTTGTTTTTATTTCTCTATCTAGTACCTTTTTGTTTTTATTTTCCTATCTAATACCCTTTTATTTTTTATTTCCCTATCTAGCACCATTTCAAAAATAAATTAAAAAATAATAAATTAAAAATAATTGATAATTTTAATTTTGAATGCATTAAAAAATAAGTATTTTTAATGTTTAAAATAGTTAAAAATATAATTAATGAATAAAGAAATGAGTTTTTACAAAATAAAAATAAAAGTAATAAATTTAAAATGTTTAGTTTAAAAATTATTTTTTTAAGAATGAAGAAAATAAAAAATTAAACTCTACAACAACATAAAATTTGAATCTATAAACATAAATTAGTATTTATTTTTATTATTATTGATGATGTAATCATGTTAATTTCAAGTAAAAAAATACAGAACATAATTATAAAAAAAAACAAGTTGAATAAGGACTGATATGGATATAAGAGAACAACATGATCGAAAAAAAAATGTTCATATTGTCAAACACCAGGACACACATAAAGAATTTGTCCCAACATTATTGGATTGTGCATTTCTCGTCATTAATTATGTTTCATTTCGCACAAACTATTTTAATGTACCATTGAAAAAAATATTAAATGAATGATCATTTTTCATTTATTTTCCTTTTTATGATCAACATATACTTATTTAGTATCGTCTTATATCTCTTTATATTTATCTTATTTGGATTTTTTTATAACTTTTATCTTTATCTTATTTTGTTTTGTCTTTATTTTATATCTTTTTATGCTTTTAGTTATTATTTTTTTTTGTCATTCTTTATTTATTTCTGTTTTTTGTTTTTATTTTATTGATAGCTGTTTTTATTTTCTAGACTTATTTATTTTTTGCATTCTTTTCTTCTCATTTTTAAGCATTAAGTGTAACACTTGCATTAGTTTTTTTTTTAGGATTTTGCATTTAGGGTAAACACTTCAATATTATTTGTGTGTCCACTATTAATTAATACTAATTGACTTTGGTTTTTTATAATTATATCATGTATTTTTTACTTGAAATTAACATGATTACATCGTCAATAATAATAAAAATAAATATTAATTTATGTTTATAGATTCAACTTTTATGTTGTTGTAGGGTTTAATTTTTTTTTTCTTCATTCTTAAAAAAATAATTTTACACTAAACATTTTAAATTTATTACTTTTTTATTTTGTAAAAACTCATTTCTTTATTCATTAATTATATTTCTAACTATTTTAAACACTAAAAATATTTATTTTTTAATGCATTCAAAATTAAAATTATCAAAAAATAATAATTTATTATTTATTTATTAAATGGTGTTAGATAGGGAAATAAAAAATAAAAGGGTGCTAGATAGGGAAATAAAGACAAAAGGGTATTAGATAGAGAAATAAAAACAAAAGGATGTTAAATAAGAAAATAAAAGTGTAAATGATGTTAGATAGCCCTGGTGAATGCACCTCTATGCAGATTTTCTAAAAAAAAAAATACTTTTTTATGTCATATATTACAAGTTATTCCAACTTAAACAATACTTTTGGAATCTTAATTTGAATATATGTTTAAATGCATGTATTATTAAATTTTTAAAAGATAATGGTGCTCAGTTCCTTTTGAAATATACATTTAATTACATATTTTTAATAAACATTCCTTTTCATTGTGTTTTAATAATGTGAGGTCCATTTCTCTTATTTTATTTATGGCTTTTCCCTTATAAACTTTTTAATGTCTTATATTTTAAAACTCTTAACTTTAATTTTTAATTTTATTTAAGATTATATTTTAAATAAAATAAATAAAAATATAAGTAATGTTAGTTAATTTATTAAAAATTCAATAACGTGAATATTTTTTAAAATTTAGAAAAAGATGTAAATGCAAAATCTATTAAAATATAAATAAATAAAATAAACTAAACATTTTTGCGGTGTTATTCTTTATACGATAACTAATTTCCATTTTTAAATTAATATAGAAAAATAAAAATTTATTTACATGGTACTGCTATCAAACACTTTCATATATTATTCTCAGTGCTCTAGTTTTTCATTATATTATTATTATTATATAACATTACTCATATTCATTACACCCTTTTATTCAGTTAATTTTATTATGGTAAAATGATCAAGAAAGAAAGATGTAAGAAAATGTTTGGTAATTAAATATATTTTGAAAACATTGTCCTTCTTGTTTCTCCACATATGCCAAGTGTCATATAACCATTGCGCAAAAGTTTATTAAATATGTACTATCTTGATAAGCACTTTCCTTAGTTTTTCTATGGAATTCAATGAATCACATACATTAAAGTTTTTCTATGGAACTCAAAGGATTACATACATTAGGGAAGGCAGGTCATGTCGTCAGTCCGTAGCACATTATAAAAAATATAAGGTGAAATTCACTGTTTTTTTAAATTGGATTGAACTAGTTGAACCATCATTTCTTTCTCGGTTGATTGAGTATCATCATATTTTATTTTTTACGATAACTATTTATGTTATACGATGATCATATTAGTTGAACCATTAATTTTAATTATATGTTTATTCTATGGATTTTAATTTGCAAATTGAATAGGAATGAATGAGAAATGTACTAACATGTATATTATGTTATTGAAATGAAAGAATATTGATATTTTTTAATTAGCTATGTTTAACATCATGGTAGTTTTGGATGTTTGTGTATGTTTTGAAATGAAAGAATATTGATGTTTGATTTTTTTTCTTAATTGAATGATTGATGTTTTAGTATGTTTGAAATGGAAAAAAAAAAAAATATTGATGTTTGATATTTTATATAAGTAGCAAATATAAGTTCAAATTTTTATTTAATTATAATCAATTTATATTCAATTTTTTTATAATTACTCAATTTTATTATTTATTTTTTCAGCTACAATAAAAAAAATTAATTAATTTTTTTTATATTCAATTTTTCAATAACATACATCTTTTATTAAATTTCTTCAAGAAAATTGTACACGAACTTACTCTTGTACAGAAACAGATAAATTAGTCCACATCACTATGCGGTGCAGACCTATGCTGTGGACTAACCCGCATTTCCATCCTAATACACATTACTCCACTGTTCCAGAATCACTTTTATCATCAGTCAACATATATTGTTTTCTGATCTTTGTTTTTTTTGGGACTATTCATCATTCACCGCACTGAATATAACAATTTTCACCAAGACAATAAATGTTAAGTTGCTGACATATGAATGTCACCATAATATGTACAGAAGAAGGATTGGTAAGTACAGTATATATTTTAAATATATACTAAGACACATGAGAGAGAAAGCTTTAATAGGAAAAGTGATAGAATTAGGACATTGGAGAGTTAAGACCCTCCTGAACTGACAAAGGATGCAAGGATTGATGCCGCTTGGAAGAAGTATATTTGTCCTTCAAAGAGGGTCTTTTGAGAAAAATGTGTTGGAGGGTCCTTTTGATGTGCAACAATGATGAAGCTCTCTCCTTGTGTTTAAGAGCCAAGTAATACAGCACTCTATAGCTTATCAAGAAGCAAACTACGACTCCTAAGTCCCACCATTTTGAATAATCAGTCCTAATTCCAAACATAGCATCAAGTATGTATTCACCCTTTATCTTGGCATCCCCACCCATCTGTGGTTCAAATTCAAGACCAATCAGGTCATTCTTGAATTGACCCTGTGTTTCACAGTGAAAGAGCATCATTAACATCATAGCCTAAATATATGAAGAATGCATTAGCATGGTATAGTTGTGCCTCTAAAGCACTCATACATGTGATTTGAATAACCAGAGAATGTGGGAAATCCTGAATAAGGTGGCAATTATGTTTTAACTAGGTAAGACTATGAAGTAGAAATGGTAGTTGTACAGACATTTGTACCTGTATTGACCATGTAATGTAGCTGAGATAGGACATTGGATAGCGCCAAAAGAACTTTGGAAGGTCTGCTAGACTTCTGAATACGTTAGATGGCACCATCATGAATACCTGTGCGCACAACTTAATTTCTTTAGGTAAATAACACTTCAAATTCATGAGACTGAGGAGTAGAATGTTTGAATTTGCTCACAATTACACCAGTTGCAGTTCCAATTGCTACCAATAGGTCGGGTGCTAGTGCTGCAACGAATAATGTGCAGCCCTCTGTGGCAGAAATGAAGCTAAATATATTCATGCAGAAGTAGAAGTAATGAGAGAAGCCTTTATGAAAGTTCACCATGTGGTAAATTATTGTTCCTGAAGAGACGGATATTGCAAGAACAAAAGGCAATGATGAGAGGAAATGTGAGAGTATAAAGATGGCCTCCCCATAATGCTTTCCAAACCTTTCACGTTTGAAGACCTGGTTTTTAAGGGTCAAGAAAGAAGATATCCATAAATTTTATTTGTTTAATTTAGTCTAATGGAACCAAATTAAGATTGAGATATATGATAACTTAAATGCTTTGAGTACCTTTAATTCCTCATGGTAAAAGGGTACGCCACCTAAACACAGAAAGATCATTAAGCCAAAGACGAATCCATCACATTTGCCTCTAGTCATGATTGCTTCATTACTTGTTCCTATGTTGAAAAGAAGAACACCAGCACTCACTGACATCATGATATAGAATACAATCCTAAGCCAATAGTAACCAAAGTCTCGGCTCATATTTAGGAAGGATCTATCTGTCAATGTGCATAGCTGATTCAGCCAGCTGGTATCATATATTTTCCCAACTAAAGGTTCTTCCTGCAACTGAGCAACATACGAGCCTTCAATAACTATAGTTACTCCAGTCAAATTGCACTTAAGAAAAGAAAAAAGGGTAATGGCCAATATTGTAGTCGTCTTTTCCAGCTCTTGGTATGTGCCTTAATGTAATAAAGGGACAGAAGCAACAGAAATGTGAGAACAGAGATGGTTTGATATGTGGCCTTCTACAAATTGACTTACACTTTTTTTCATTTCTCTGATCTTTTTCCTTGCATTTTCTGAAAGTATGGAGTTCTTGTAGTTCATTACCAGTTCCGATTTAATCTCCTCTGCCGTCATATTCATTAGAGAATTCCACGACGATGAGGCATTCTGAACACGATACACCAGGATTATATATCACAAAACCATGTTTAAGAATGCTGAAAATAGTGAAACAAACTATACTGCATGAGTTGTAATACTGACGTTTTCACTTTTAGAAGGTATTAAGGGTGCAATACTATCGAACTCTGGGCTAACACAACGAAGGAAATGCTCAGGAGGATTCCTTCGGGTTGGACAAGGAAATCCTGCATCAGCAAAGAACTGAACAAGAAGAGAAGTTAGCAGCTTCACAGAAAAGCTATAACTTTGTCTTCTCCAGTGGTAAAACTCGAATAACTTTCTCACCTTTACAGCCATTGTTGCTTGTCCAAAGTATACAGCTTCACCTCCAGCAAGGAGGACCAGATCATCAAAAAGGTTGAAGACTTCACCACTGGGCTGGTGAATGGAGCATATGACTATTCGTCCATCATGTGCTATGTTTGATAGAGAAGAAATCACATAGAAAGAGGCTGCACTATCCAAGCCACTAGTGGGTTCATCCAGAAACATTACACGAGGTTGAGTTAAGATCTCAATGCCTATGCTAAGCCTTCTTTTCTCTCCGCTACTTATTCCTCTCAAATGCCAATTCCCAAGTCTGCTTTCCGCACTATCTTCCAGACCCATTTCAGCTAATACATTGGTTACCACCTTGTTAATCTCATTTCTGCTCATATCAGAAGGAAGTCTCAAACGAGCTGCATATGTGAGGGTTTCCTTCACTGTTAGAGTTCCCAAGAAATAATCTTCTTGAGTAACATAAGACTGCAAAAACATCAGAAATTCACTCAGTGCTGACACAGTCTATAAACCAGAGTTGCGTCTATGCATAGACGTAGTTATTGCAATTGATGAAACTTAGATTCAGAGTTACTCCTTTTGGTTATAAAAAAATAGGATTTCATCTTGGTAAGCTATGTAAGAAAGAAGTAAGTATAATAAAATTACAGAGTTAAACCTCTCAACTTAATTCGACACACAATCGGTAACTCTCAACTTAATTCGACACACAATCGGTAACTAACTCTTATTATTCTTCCACAATCTAAGAAAAATGTATTTTTTTTTCTCCAAATTAAAAGTTAATTATGTGATCCACCAATCAGGATTCTATCATTATTAAATTAATTGCATATAATTGCGTATAATTTGATAATCATTATTTCCTTAATAGTTGGTAGGTGAAGATCATCAACCTGCAACTCGCAACTTACTTACCCAGTGCGTATTGTGTCAGTAAATAAGAAAGACTGATTATTCCGGCTTGTAATTTTTCTCGCGCAATGTGGTAGTCTATGTCAATATGTTTTATGTGTTCATGAAATAATGAGTTTGCTGCTATATGCAATGCTGCTTGATTGTCACAGAAAAGTCGAGTTGGCAAGTTACATGACACCTTTAAGTCCTTCAACAGATATCGCAGCCAAACTATCTCCAAATATGTACTTGCCGTCGTGCGGTATTCAGCTTCCGAAGATGATCTTGATACGTTTGTCTATTTTTTTAACTTCCATGAGATAATAGATGATCCTTTAATAACTCTTTGTCGTCTGGTGTGAGTTTTAGGTATTGTTCCATTGAAAATTTGTCTGGATAAGTAGTTGTGAGTTTCGTATAGTGCAAAATATCAAACGCATATTTTCTTTGTGACATGTAAATACCAGCTTTGGAACGGAAAAATTCAATCCCTAGAAAATATTTTAAGTCTCTGAGATCTTTAATAGACGTTTTTTAAGACGCTGCATTTCTGTCAGATCATTTCCTGTCAAAAGAATATCGCCCACATAAATCAAAAAAGGCAGTAAATGATGAGTTATTTTGTCTTGTGAAAAAAGAGTAGCCTACCTTGAACCGTTGAAATCCTACAGATTTAATCACATGAGAAAATGTTAAAAACCATGTACGGGATGCTTGTTTGATACATAAAGGGATTTGTTGAGTCGACATACAAGGTTCTCCCCTGTCGATGATGCTCGGGTGGCAAGTCCGTGTAAATAATTTCATTCAATTTACCATGTAAGAAGGCATTTTGCACATCTAGCGGGTGAATAAACCAAGTTCTAACTGCTGCAATGGTGAAGAGACACCTTAAAGTTGTTAATTTCGTTGTTGGTGAAATTTTTTTGCAATAGTCGACACTTTCAATCTGAGTGTACCCATTTGCGATAAGGCGCGCCTTATATCTATCGATGCTGCCATCCGATTTGTACTTTATTTTATAGACTCATTTGCATCTGATGGGTTTCTACCCGACGGTAACACTGTCAAGGTCCACGTTTGATTTAGCGGAAAAATCTTCTTCCATTGCTTTTTGCCAATTTGGATCAAGGATAGGTTGAGCATAAGTCTGAGGTTATTTGGTGACTATAATGTTAGCAAGATATGCACTATGTGTAGAAGAAAATCTTGAATTAGAAAGAAAATGATGTATAGAATACCTGGTTCCATTCGGTCGATCTTAGGTAGTGATCGAATGATTGGCTTGGAAATGGGATCCCGTTACGAAGTCTTGAAGCCAAAAAGGTGGGGTTGATGTGCGACTGGATTGTCAAAGAGGAAGGTCGACAGGAGAAGGTTCAAAAATGGGTGTTAGACTTCCTGGCGTGGGAGAAGAAGGTTGGTCTGTTGGAGGTTCAGGGTGCATTGTGACGAGAGTAGGAGAAGATGGTGGATCGAGTGAATGTCGGACAGGAGTGGGTAAGTCAATGTCAATAGCGGGCAAAATATGTTGTAATGAAGGTGAGGATTGCATCCGAGACTACTGGCAGAATGGGAAAACACTTTCATAGAAGGTGAGTCTGCATCTCTATCAAATAATTTGTGTTTTTTTTTATTGTGAGGATAACCAATGAAGATGCATTGTTGGATGCGCGGATCAAATTTTTGCTTAGGTGAAACAACAGTTGCATAACAGAGGCAACCAAAAGTTTTTAGGTGAGAAAGTGAAGGTGGGCGATAATATAGCATCTCAAAAAGTGATTTATTTTTTAGTAAAGGTGATAGCAAGCGATTAATGATATATGTGGCAGTTAAAACGCATTCTCCCAAAATTCTAATGGTAAATGAGACTGAAATAGGAGGGTTTGTGTTGTGTTTAAAAGGGGACTATGTTTGCGTTCTACTACTCCATTTTGTTTAGGAGTGTAGACGCAAGTGTGTTGACATTCAATACCTTTTTTGAGAAAAAATTACGCATTGAAATAAATTTCTATCTGTTGTCAACGCGAATGATTTTAATAGATGTCTGAAATTGATTTTGTGCAAATGTAATGAATGATAAGAGATGTTGGGTTTCAGACTTTGTGATTCATAAGAAATAGTCAAGTACATCTAGTATAGTCATCAACTATAGTAAGAAAAAAAACGTTTTCCAAAATGAGTTGGGGTTTTATGAGGACCCCAAATGTCACAATGCAATAGATTAAATGGAGAATGATATTTTATTATGCTTAAAGGAAAGGTAGCCTTGTCTATTTAGCTTTGGGACAAATACTACAATTATTATGAATGGGAATGAGAATTTTACTAATAGGTAGTAATGAAGATGCAAGTTGTAGACGCGCCAGAGAAGGATGTTTGAAGCGCTTGTGCCATAAATCAGGGTTGGTCAAAATTTGAGATGTGTGGGCTTGGTTTGGAAGAGAGGACATGTAGTATAAGCCTGTGTGTGTTGTTCACCGAGCCAATCATCCTCCCCATAGCCAAGTCCAACAAAACGCAATCATGTGGAAAAAGAACGACACAACAATTTAGTGAACTGGTTATCTTACTAACGGACATGAGATTTAAATTAAAAGAAGGAACGCAAAGAACATCTTTGAGAGTGATATTGTCATTGAATTTAATCGTGTCCGTAGATGAGATGGGCGTAGTGGAGCCTTTGGGTAGATTAACATTTGGAACAAAGGATGATGAAGTGTGTGTAAAAAAATGTGAATCCGATGCAATGTGATCGGTTGCTCCGCTATCCAAAATTCATGGTTTCGTAGAAGCTGAATTAATAGACGAGTTATAGGCAAACAAACATGCAACGTTTACAAAAGTGTCACTTTTACCATTATTGTTGAGCGAGTAAACGAATCAGTGCTCTGATACCATATAAGAAAATTGTATATAAGAAGATGGTAAGAAAAATGTATATTTCTTATTCTCTTGTGTGTTTACATCACTCATGTATAGGAAATATATACAAGTGTATGGAGACTTTCTCTCCAAATTAAAAGTTAATTATGTGGTGATCCACTAATCATTATCATTATTAAATTAATTGCATATAATTACGTATAATTTAATAATAATTATTTCCTTAATAGTATCACTAGTGAGTATTACTGTTATTATTTTGAACATGTGATTTGGAGTCACCACAGAGGTTATAATAACACCCATTTCAGAATGATAGACCTTACACATGTTGTGTTGAATAAGTACAGCTAGCCCTTCTCTTGAAGTTGTCCAACAATCTGCTGATTATTCTTTAAATCAGACACATGAAAAACTTCAGTTATCACTTGTATTGGATTGTTGATCTACACCCGAACATTCCATTTGCCTTTCACCACCAAGACTGCATTTTTTCCTAGTTTTATAATATCTACAAATTGTTCATCTACATCTGCAAAATATTCCTTTTTATTGCACTTGTTATTACAGCAACCAGAATCCAATAACCAGTCATCTTGCAGAATCTGGTATCTCCTATGCTAGTCATTAGCAACATTTCTTATGAAATCTCCGTATAATTGCTTTCCTTAGTGTGACATTCCTATGAAAGTGTCCAACTTTAATACAATTGAAACATCCAATGGCGGATTTGTCAAAATTAGCTTTTCTTCTTCCTCGAACTCGTCCATGAAAACCACTACCTCTACACGAACAAGGTTGATTTTATGAGACGTGGATCATCACTACACAAGCAATGTATAGTCTATAAAAGTTCATTAAATAATAAGCTCCCAATTATCTGGACATACTGAGTTTGGGAGATAGATTTTCCTTTGTTCTTCCTTAATTTAGAGTTAGCATCATAAGGGATGTTCACTGATTTAAAGTCATAATAGCCAAACTTTTCAAATAAGTTTAGCAGTATATTGTTATTGAGATAGTAATATACTATCTTTCTTCATTATGACTCTAACTCCTAAAATAACACTTGTTGCACTCATGCCTTTCATCTCAAACTTAGATCCAAGAAAAAATTGTTTTAAAAACTATATCATCACATGTACCAAAAATCAGCATGTCATCCACATATAAACTTATAATGACGCATGCACTATTTTCATATTTAATGTACACGCATTTATCAACGTTGTTAGTAGAAAAACATCACAAAGTTAAACATTGTCAAGTTTTTCATGACATTGTTTTGACACCTATTTTAGTCATTATAAATATTTGCACATTTTATTTTTTTAACCTAAAACTACACATCTTCAGGTTTAGTCATATAAATTTTGTCCTCTAGTTCATTTAGAAAAGTTGTTTTAATATCCATTTGGTGAATAACTAGTTTATAGATAGATGCTAGAGCTAATAACACTCATATGTTAGGTTTTTGAGTAAAACCTTTTTCTACTAATCTTTCCTTATATTTTTTTATGGATCATCAGGATGATACTTTTTCTTAAAGATCCACTTACAACCAATGGATTTTGCTCCTTTAGAAAAATCTATTAAGGTCTAAGTATTATTTTTCTTAATTGAATCAATTTCAATCTTAATGACCTTATCCCAATGTTTTGCATCAGGAGTACTAATAGCTTTTACAAAACTTGTTACATAATTTTCAACTAGATAAGTGTAAAAATCATCTCCAAAGGATGTTTCCCTTCTCTATCTTTTACTTCTCCTCACACCTCACACATGGCATCACTAGCTGTATCTATAGACGGTTCAGATGTACCATTAATCTTTAAGGGAAAAGCATGTTCAAAGAACTCAATATTTTTAAACTCAATTATAGTATTGCGTTCAATTATATCACTATTAAGAACAAGAAACCTATAGGTAGCCCTATGTTCCACATAGCTTGAGAACATACAATCAGAAATTTTAGATCTTATTTTCTTTTTCTTAGAACTAATAAGCAAAACATTATCAAGAGCATTAGAACTAATAAGCAAAACATTCATCATTTCTTTAAGAGTCCTATTTTTCCTTTCAGCCACTCCATTAGATTCATGTGAATACGGTGGGGTTACTTCATGAATAATACATTTTTTAACACCAATAATCATTAAACAAAACAAATTGAAGATTGGACATCAACCTTGTTCGTGTTTTCGACCTTCTTTTACTACAATCGTAAGGACTTATGGCTAATGGCATTGATGCTGACAACAACTCTACAGCAGAGAAGTCAAACAGTGTTTCCACAAATTATAGCATCTTTACGAAACTATTTTCAAATGTTTCAGAAATTGAAATCTTCACTGATTAGAATTTACGATGTTAGCAAGAACGTGGGTCTACTCCATTGGATATATATGGAGAAAGAAAGAAAGAAGACCTGAAAAAGTATGTGTGATTTTCGAAGGCAAAATCACCTATTTAGGGAAGAACTAAGGTCAAGAGAAAGGAAAACAACTTCAAGCATGAGACTTGCAATGGTTGAACAACATGACCAAAAATGGAAGAGAACACTCAGATTTTTCGATTAAGATGACACTGGATTTGGAAGCTCATGAGATAAGTGGATATTGTGCGTAATCACTGGAACAACTTTTTTTTATGTTAGGATGAGAAAATTTATATTTTAAAAAATTTAAATATATATTAAATTCAATTTGTTTGTTTTAATTATTTTATTTTTTAAATAATTTATTTCGATAAAATAATTTAAATTTCTAAAAATTTATTTTTTTAGATATTGAATTTTAATTATTAATAAATTAAAATTTTATTTTAATATTAATAATATTTTTTAAGTAAAAAAAAATAGTCAATGTTATTTTTCAATTGATGTTCGCATTTTTTTTTAACTAACACAGATAAAGAGTTTTTCTTTCTTAAGATTAACTGAGGTTACTTTCAACTTATAATAACTATTTTTGTTAACATTGATTAAAGTTATTTTTAAAATGTCATTGATCGAAATTCTTTTATTGATTTTTGACCAATGAAAGATAAAAAAAAAAAATACCAACTAACATAAGAAGAAGAAAAATCTTAATTAAGGTTGATCGAAATTTTCTCCATTCGCATTTAAATTTTTTTACCAACTTCAGACAAAAAAATATATGTTAGTGACATTGATAAAAATAATCATTGTCAACATCGACAAAAAAATTTAATCAATGTTTGTTGTAACATTAGTCGAAAACACTCCCACTCAAGAAATAACATTGTCCTACTTAATTAAAAATAGTTCCAACAGTTTCAGTCTAAACATAATTCCTACTAACATCTACTAAAAAATTCTTGAAATAGTTCATTGCAATGAATAAAAATTTATAGATATCATTGAAAAGTTATTTTATTAATATAAGAATAAGTACATTTTTAAAGGATAAGTGATTGAAGAGATTTTCTTTCTTAGTTCAACTAAAGGTTTTATTCTGGTTAACATCTAAATGTGTTTCTACATATTTTTCTTCTTTATTTTAGTGTTGTGATCCGTGAACTTGTTTAATTTTTTTAAATGTATTTAATAGTTTTGAGTAGGTAGAGTTATTTTTAGCTGTCCATGTTCCTTTTTAGTTGAAGGTTTTGGTAAGTTTACATAATCTCTTTTTAAAAGAATTATTTTATAAAAATGTTGGATTACCTATAAAATGATTAATATTTATTTATTTTTTTTAAAAATATTTTTATTTAAAATCAATAAGAACTAAAAATAGTTCCAACAGTCCTGTCTAAAAATAATTCCTATTAAGATCTACTAGAAAATTTAAGCTTACATAACTTGAAATGGTTCGATTACAATGAATAAAAAATTATAGATAAGAGGAGTGATTAAAGAGATTTTTGTCCTGATTCAACTAAACTTTTAATACTTTAACATCCACTACAATAAAATTATAAAATAGAAACCAATTTGTAGAAACCAAAATAATTAGTTGCAATAGTAACTAAATTAGATACCATTTTGAAAACTAAAAAGAAATTTGGTTTCTAAATTAATTTCTATTATTGTTAAATAGTTTCTAAATTGGTATCTAATTAGCAACCAAGGTTTTTGCTACCAAATTTAGAAACTAAATAATTGGTAGTTAAAACCTTAGTTGCTAATTAGATACCAATTTAGAAACTATTTAACAATAATAGAAAATAATATAAACTAATTTAGAAACCAATTTTTTTTTAGTTTTTAAAATTGTCTCTATTTTAGTTTTTATTGTAACTAATTATCTTGGTCTCTAAAAATTAGTTTTTATTTCATGATTTTCTTGTAGTGATCTAAATGTATTTTTTATTGATGTCTTGATTTATGAACTTAGTTTATTTTTTATCAAGAGTATTTAGGTTTTTTTTCTGTTCAGATTAGTTTTTAGTTAACAGTTTTTTGATAAATTTATAAGTTCTTTTTTTTCAAAATAATTGTTTTGTAAAATGATTGGATTACTCCTAAAATAGTTTATATTTATTTTTTTTATTTATAAAAAAATAATGAAAAAAAAAAACTTATCTAAAATCAATCAAGAAATAACATCTATTTATATTGGTAAAAAATACTTTTTTCTGCATTGCATAAAAAACAAAACTAACTAACATCCTAATCCAAATTTGATATTCACTAAAAAAACATTCTTGATGTTAAAAAAAAATAAGTGACGTCAACTAAAAACTAACACTAGTGTACATCTGAAAATACATCGAAAATAATCATGATTGGTTTTGATTAAAAAGACATCCAACTAACTAATTAAAAATGATAAAATATCGTGTCGATGATCTGATATTGATCGAATTCATAGAGTTGGCGACATCTTCATTTTAACTAAACTAAAAATATTTAATAAAAGAATATGAAAAACTATAAAAATGAATAAATTCTTACCTTTTTTTAAGTAAAATTATCAATTTCTAAAATTTAACCTTTTGAATATATTTTATCATAAAATAATTTAAATTCTTTATAAAAAAGAGTTTATTTGTAAAGAGTATAAAATAGTCTAAAAACACTGTTACTGTGTTGCTAAACTTACAACATCTTTGCAGCCTGTCGTCCTTCTGGTAGTCCCATTCAGTAGCACATTTCCGCTCATCCTAACATTGTTTGGAAGTATCCCTGTTGGAATCAGAGAACACGATATTCAAGACAACATAAAACAGTTTCTGTTTTCGAATGTTTTATTTTCTGTTCTGAAAACACAACAAATCATATATGACCATTTTTATTTACACACTCACATAATGTAATCTAATGACATAAAATAATAATAAAATTAAAATAATATAATCGATAGTACTTCAAAAATTACATTAAAAATTGAAAAATTAAATTATTGTTTTAGTTTAAGAGAAAAAAACAAAGAACTGTAATAAAAACATAATTAAATATGGAAAAATTAATGAATACACTGTCACTATGGTTAAATAAAACCTTTTTACATGCACTATGTTCTCAGTTACTGTTATATTGAAAAGTGTTATTTTTGTTTTATCTCGGTTGCTTTCACTTCTTTTTAATGACTTTATTATACAGTCATCACTACAATCTACCTAACAAGTTACTATTTTATAACCGACAACCTATTCTAAAAAATAAATTTTATAACCGACAACCTATTCTAAAAACTAAATTTTATATTCGTCATGATTAGGATTGATGCAAGTTTTTTAAAAATAAATAAAGAAATATTACCCCCTAATTTTTTATATCAATTTCAAAGTAATTAATTTAAAAAATATTACTTTTTATATTAGTAGATAATTTTTAGAGCAATTTATTATAGAAAAAAATACCTTTTATGGATAATATTACATTCGTATATATCTATCCTTTTTTAAACATTTCTGAGAAATATTAAGTGTTGTGAAACTTGCATTTATTAGGGGATTATCTCTTGAGGTTACTATATATGAAAAGAACTATACTTTATATTCTCAAAGTGAAAAATAATTTGAGATAGAGAAATATTCTAAAAATGGAAATGAGTAAAATTTAGTAAACCAATCATCACGTAGTAAGTTAATTATTCTTGGTATATAAAAGCTCTACACACTCACTGGATTCTCATGGCAGGAAAAGGATGTGGTATAACTTAAACGAAGTTTATAAGATTTAAACCAAGTTGCTTTCATTGTCCACAATAAAAAAGATTAAAAATTAAAAAGAAATAGCAAATCATTAGAGACTCATGATTCATGCATTAGGATTAAGTGACAAAAGATAGTGTTAGAAGAAGAAAATGAGAAAACTTAAATTAAAATAATATTTTTCATAATTAACTTATACATAAACTAAAAGACATATTTTGAAAAAATCAGTATAAATAATTTGTACATAAATTAGTTGTAACTTATTGTTTTATCTTTGTTAATCCTAAAAGATTTGTGGAGAAATTTGTTGAAGTATGTTGAAAGTATAAAAATATAGTTAATGAAGCAAAAGAAGTGGTTAATATTGTGAAGTAAGCAATGTGAAAGAAAGTGTGTGGAGAGTGAAGAGAGGGAGAGAAGTTTAGGCACCAGCGAGTGCAGCAAGTAAAGTTGATTTCCCAGATCCTGAAGGACCAATAAGTGCCATAATCCTGTTGGGTTCTGCATAACCAGTTAACCCTTTTAAGAGTTCCTTTTCTCCACTTTTTCTACCATTTGATGTCACCACTGTCAAATCTTCCCAAACCAAACACACTCTCCTCTTATTCTCCACTGCAATACCTTCCTTTCTCTGCAATTCCATTTTGGTAGCAGACATCTTTTCTTCTTCCATATGGATTTACATGTCTATCAGCTAAAATGTATATATAGATAGATATTTTTATTAGTGCTACCCGTTAGGTATTGCATATTGCTTATTTCATTATGGCACTGTGTGAACACGTTTATATGTTTGTTGAATACTTTCTGATAGCAGTTATTGAAGAGTACTGCGTCTTTATCTAAATGGGGCACTCTTTTTTATTTCTGATTCATGCACTATTTGTTGAATTTTTAGAAGTAGACAACGTGTATGCTAAACTATAGAACGCTCTTTTATATATTTATATTTAAATGATAACAATTATATATATATATATATGATAAGATGAAGGTTATTATGTGTCTGTGTACATTGAAATATAAGAATTTATAAACTATAAAGTTTCTATTTATTGAAAAATGAACTATTTTGTTGGGTTTTAAAATATCAGTTTATAAGATAATATCAGAAAGATTTATTTTTATCAATAAAAAGTTAAATAAATTATAAGGAACTTTTTTTATGAGTGTGATACAAAACTAAAACTAACAGCAAGTAAATATTACAAGACTCCTCCATTCCTAACAGCAACAATCAGTTCAACCAAGTACAACACTGAAAATACAGCTCACAATAAAAAGCTAACATCTAAACAATTGCTGCTCCTATTTGACGTCAAACCAAACCAGAACCAAAAACCTGCTGCCTAACAAAGTAATTAAACCCATCAGCACCTTTTAAGTATAATATCATAAAAGATAGAATTTTTTTTATCAACAAAAATAAATAAAATTAAAATAAGACACTTCAGATTATTATTTTGTTAGATGTGATGTAATATGAATAAAAACAAATGTTTGGTACATGTCAAATTTATTAGTAAATAGTTGACTAAGTTATTTGGTAGCTAGTATACATTTAATCCAATAATAAAATTGGGTCTTGTATATATTTTCTATAATTTGTACAGATTGATTTTTCAGTAATTTTTGGGTTGAATAAACTTAGCACAATAGCACAGCAATCATCACTAGAAAAGAAATACTTCATAAGATCTATTTATAGGGTTTGCACTAATTTTTGTTAGTGTAAATTTCTTAGAGGAAGAATGGAAATAAAATGATGGACAAAAACTAGAAACTAAATAGAAAAGGAGAGTGTGCACTTCGAGGCAGATAGACGATGCAATAATCATCCTGACAATTCACACCTACGGATGCTTACAGCAATAATAGAGTTAGTTGAGCATCTCGATTGCCCTGCCATGCAAGTTTCTCATTTTTATGTCATAAAGAAGATTAAATATGTTCATAGTAAATATTAAATTGTTGATTCAAGAAAAATATATAAAAATGAATAGATTATATAATAAAATTTTCTATTTTTTTTAAAATAATTTATCTTTTTTATTAATATCATGTGGTTCAAGGTAGTGAGTTTAAGTTAATTAGTAAATTTAAATTTCTCTCTCAACTTAAGGTCTTAAGTTATTTTTTAGTGTTAGTTAGCTTAGTTTAAGTATTCGAAAATTGATTTGAGAGATAGAAGATGTAGGATAAAAATAATAAATTTCAGAATATAAAGATTTAGTTGTTTCTTAAACTTCCAAAATTTCAAAAACATCAATCTCATTAGGTTTTTAAATATGACGTCTTATGATTGATAAATTTATGCCCGAATGGCAACTTGCTCTTATGTTATACTTAAACTTTATATTCTTTTAACACTACCATTAGGTGTCATCTTCTCCATCTACTTGATTATATATGGATTGACCCAAGTCTAAGAAAATACACAATATCTTGAGTTAAATAGGATGAAAACTTAACAAATATTTTAGAACCATTTTATGAAATCCTCAAAAATCACATCTACGAGTTTTTAAAGTTGTACTGTCATGTTGTTTCGGGATCTCGGGATCTCGCACCTACTTGAATGCCTTTTCACGATTAACATTCTGATTAGTACATTCAATTGAATCGTTTTGAAATATCAACCAGCGTTTTAAAACCCTTATACGAAATTCTTAAACATCACTTCCAAGAATTTCTAAAGTTGTACTGTCACGTTACTTCAGGACCTCGCACCTACTTAAATGTCTTTCTGATTACCATTCTAATTAGTGCATTCCACTAAACCGTTTTGAAACACCATACTCTGACTTACATCCTTTTACATGACATAATTTCAAATGATTTAAACTTCTGGATTTAAGGTTTATGATTTATAAATCGTTGATAAAAAAAATTCTCAAATAAGTATTACTCTTCTCTTCACTTTTGCTTTTTTTTCTTCAGACTCGTTTATTCTCTAAAATTGTTCTCAACATTTGCTAGTTTATTTTTCTGGGTTTTCGTTTCAAGATTGTCTTTATTTCTATTGGGTTTTGTTGGGATTACCTTTTTGTTTTTGCTGGGTTTTGCTTGTGAGGTTTTAGTTTTAGGATTCTTGCTTTTCATCAATGGCTTCTTATGACTCATCTTACTCCTGACCAAAATGGAATTTCTTAGGGAGATGTCGGGATACACATCACTAAAGAATGTCAAGGCTTTTGGCAATATTTAAATGATTAGCAAGATGTGAGAATTCAAACTCTTGTGAACTGGACAAACCAATTTGTAAATGAATTTGATGATGTAGAATTTTATTTTATTTTTTGCTTTTTTATACTACTTATACTAAGTTCTGTCTTCATCTCTCCTTAGTTTCCTTTGGAAAAGAAGTTCTTACGTTAATGAATGTCGTTCATGGCCCAAGTGTATGTTAACAACTAGGTGTTTCTCCATGTCTTTCATATATTAAGCACACATTTTGACATAATTATCACCTCAAATGTATTTTTTTTATCTGTTTGAATTGAAGTTATGAAATTTATTTTTTCTTATATTTTTATATTTCTTTCTTTTTTTACTAAAAACTTTTAATTTTTTCAATTATTTATCACACATTTTTTGTCTATGTTTAGGGTTCTAAATTTAACATTTGAAGTTTGTAAAACTTCATGTTAGAACATTATAAGGTGGCATAAAATTTAAAATTCCGATCATAAAAAAAAGTTCTATCTTGAAAGTGTTTTTTATTAATAGTTAAATAAAAAGTTATTAAAACTCTTATATTAAAGTAAAAATTTAGAAAATAAATAAAAATGGTATAATAGGATTGAACTAAAAAAAAAAGTAAAATTACAAGTATTAAGGGAAAAATGTGTTAGGATTTTTTGAAACTGGAAGTCGATGACGGTGAAACGAAATAAATGAATGAGAAAATTGAAGATTGGTACGGAATGCAGCTTGTCCACATACATTAACGTCATTTCACATCTTGCATAACTCAATACTTATCTGTATCATTTAATATCCTATACCATACGAACAATGAATGTAGAGATAACTTTCTAATCACTGTCTCATCTTACTCATCATTTTCTTTCAATTTTATTCTTACATTTTGTTTCTATCTTAAACGACATTTAATTAATGCATTTCTTTTCAGAAAATATATTAATTCATTATAATTAAAAAAATTAATTATTTTAATTTTTAACATCAAATATCTATAATTTATAATTTTTCTTAACTATTAAACATCACAAGAATATACTTTTGCTTACACTGTGTTTGGATGTGCTACTCTACTGTAGCAACGGATGAAAAGGTGGGACGCTGGTCATGTCAATTTTTACGAATGAAAGAGAATGGATATGCGGGAGAAGAGTGATGTTTTTATCTTTGCAATCAATGAAGAAATAAACGAATTCACACGTACATGCATTCACTAGTGAAAAAGAAAATTTTACGACATGTATAAACACTAATTTAAGTGAAAATATCGTCCACAATAATAATTTTTAAAATAAAATTAACGTATAGTATAGACTACAATTCTAATTATAACAATTATTTATTTGAAAACATAATGTATAGACTACAGTTGGATGGATAATTGTTGTATATAATGATCATTATATACTATGATTTTTAGGCAATCAGAAGGTATTATACCTATGTTTAGCATACAGATTACCTTTATTAGGTCATAACCATAGTTTGTATGCTTTTATATTTTTTCACTCAAAGTCTTTTCGTCTTTGTGCCATTACTCTCATTTCTTGTAATGTGCATTCCTTTTATTTTTTATGTTGTTTTTCATATATTTTTTTGCTTTATTGATTTGTTTCTCTCCATTTTCAGTGATGAACAAGTGGGTTTCCAAGTTCAAAATTGTTGTTCATGTTCTCCTCGTCACCGTTGTTGTGTGTCACCGTTGAAACTCTTAAGCCCCTCCACAACCTCTATTCCTTTACCATAACCTTTGTCCACAACTTGAGTTTCCATAATCCGAAATCATTCTCTCTTAAAAATTTCTCGACACCATGCTTGGTGGTCATTTCTATATCTTATTGACTTTCTTTTTTTGTCCCCACAGATGGTACCAATTGTTGGGTTATAAAAAATAATAAAGCAAGAAAAATAAGAACAAGATTAAAGAAAACATTTTAGCATTACCTACACTATAGACGACGGTTATTGTGGCCCATAGTGGTCTAAGAGGCTACGGTTGTCTGACCATCGTCTATAAATCAAAACTATAAACAACATGCGCATAGACTATGATTCTGAACTATTTACATAAAGCCTTTAAAAATGGTTGTCTAAAGATATTTTTATAGTAATGATTCCATTGACCATGTTACCCTTGCTTTTTCCACTTTATTTTACGTTGTTCCAAAGGACACTATGCATGCAATGGTCCTGTGGTAATTTGTAATGATAATCTATTAAACATGTTTATGAAGTACCAAGATAATCAATTAACCATTATTTTTTAAGCATAATCGATTATGAAGCATTTGTTTTTACATGCATAATTGATTATCCGATTATTTTTAACCTATAATTAATTATGGAGTTCCTTGTATCGCATGCATAATCGATTATCCTTAACTTTTAAGTTGATAATTGATTATGTCAATATTTGTACACATCTCATAATTGATTATTCTTATGTTTTTAGTTGATAATTGATTATGACAATATCTGTAAGCATCTCATAATGGATTATCCTTATGTTTTTAGTTGATAATTGAGTATGTCCATATTTCTACGTGTCTCATAGTCAATTATACCAATATTTTCATAATTTTCAGATTATGTAGTTTTAATTCATTTCAAATTATTTTTTTTACAAATTTCAATATTAAAATTTAATTTATAACTTGTACTGGGACGACCGAGTTAACCACAACGAGTCGGTTAGGAACTTGACCATTCAACCAATCAACCACAATGAGAATGTCACATGACGACACGTGACCGACCGATCCATGACGATAAGCCATGTGTTGACCAAGTCAGTAGGGTTAATCCACGATTAAAGGTTGTTTAACACAACCCTAAACATGAACCAATCCCCTAATCTGGCCCACCAACAAAGGCCCATTAAGGTAATATAAATAGCACAAACTCCAAGAACCAGGTACGTCAGTGACAGTGACCGACCGAAGGAAGTAGAAGAGCAATCGTTCTCTAAGCCCCAACACCCGTTTGAGAATACAACTGAAAATTTATTTTTATGACAATTTTTCATATTTTGACAATGTTAAGTAACTTGTACTTTTTTCAAAAAATAATTATTCAACAGTATCGAAAATAATGTATAAAATTTCAATTAACTAAAATATGCACAAAAATACCTTTTATTTCATTTTTTCAATTATTTTTAAAGATAACTAAATTTGTAAACTTATATTTTAAACATTTAAAAAAAATAAAAATTCCCCCACACCCATCTCATTGTTGGGTATGAAGTCAGGACCAATTGGGTTGGGTTGACCAGATACCATGTTTAGTGAGTGAGCTTAATCATTGTGCCCCATTTATAATTTCTATTTAAAGAGATCATTGTACTTGTACTTGGTGTGCAACAGGACAGAAATGAAAAACCTAATAGTTGTTCGTGTAGATGTAGGTTGCAGTTGGCGACCGAACCACGTTAAATCCTGTGTTGTTTATTTTCTGCATTTGATTCGTGATTATATGTGTTGCTTCTGCGTGCGTTTTTCCCATCACTCATCACCCACAAACTTTAATAAAAAAAATTCCACAAATCAACTTTACATACTTTAATCTAAACAACCTCACTTTCCTCACACTTCCCTCTTAAATAACTCCAAATTCACTTCCTCAAATTCCCACACATCCTCTCTCTAATCCAAACAAAGCATTAAAGATTAAATCAAATCTATTTAATTAAACACTTTTTTTTGACAAATTCTTTTGTAAAATTGAGAGTTGCACAAGAGATTAAGATGATTGATGTCTCAATTAATTCTTTTTAATAAATTATTTGTTAAACTCTGAAATATTATTATATTATGTGTTATTGAATGGATTGAAAATATCTTCCTTTTATGTTAGGTATCAAATTCTTTATTATAAAGGGAGTCTCAACTCTAGGCTAGAATGTGCAAGAAGTGATACATGTATAATGTCATTCGATACTTAAGTCAATAGTGATTAGGGATAATAAATGCTATTAAATGTGTACTTTAACTTAACTTTGGTCATCCTATTTATAAAATTGTATTGGATCTTTGGATTGACGAACCTGATTAGCACAAAATTTGATGTAACTTGACACGAGTATTACCGTTAATGAAGATGAATATTCCTTGTCTGATGTGATGCATCAAATGGAGCACACGAAATTGCAATGGAGAAAGGGAGGTTCTGATGAACCCTAATTGCAAATGAAAAAGAGACAATGACTTAAGCATAAAAGAGGAAAAAGCAGAGAAAAGAAAATACAAAAGAAATTCTTATTTACTTGTATATTAGAGAGTAAAATACATGGTGTATATATAAGAAAAAGATTAAGACCTAGCTGAAACAGAAAAGTAAAGTTGGGCCAAACAAACAAAACCCAATAACTTAAAACAGAAAACCAAATATGTTAACACCCCCCTCAAGCTGGGGAGTAGATATTTGTCAGGCCCAGCTTGGATTTGAGAGTAGAGAACTGTGTGGAAGCACGGGGCTTCGGGAGATAGTTGGCTGCTTCTTTGATTTCCATGATATTAGGGAGTCTCCTAAGTAGATGGAATATCCAGTGACAGATTTGCGTGTGGTAGGGCATGTTGCCCAGTCAGAGTCACTAAATCCACAGAGGTGAAGTGAGCTAGTATGAGAAAAATATAGTCCTTCACCAGGGGTGTCCTTGAGGTAACGCAAAAGACGTGAGACAGCTTGTTGATGATGAGTTGTGGGTGCAGATATGAATTGGCTTAAATTGTGGACAGCAAAGGCGATGTCAGGTCGCGTGTTGGTTAAGTAGATTAGACGTCCAAGGAGTCTTCTGTATTGGGAAGTTGCATCAGCATCAAGAGGGGAGCCTTGATCGGGAGAGAGACGGGAGGTATGAGTCATAGGAGTGGCCACAGGTGCAGAGTCAAGCATGTCAGTTTCGTGAAGAAGATTAAGAGTATACTTGCGTTGACTTAAATGAAGACCATAACTGTTGCGAGCAATTTCCAATCCCAAAAAGTAAGTGAGATGACCTAAATTTTTTTATCTTGAAGTGAAGGTGAAGGGATGCAGTAATTGTGTTGATTTCCTCCGTGTCATCGCTAGTTAAGACCAAATCATCAACATAAACAAGAATAACAGTGATTTTATCGTTATTATATTTAAGAAAAAGAGAATGATCAGCAGGAGAAATAGAGTAATTATTTGATAAAAGAAAAGTAGAAAGTTTAGCATACCATTGGCGACCTGCTTGACGAAGGCCATACAAAGACCGTTGAAGCTTGCAAACATGCTGGGGAGAAGGAAGAGAGAGGCCAGGTGGGGGGGGGGGGGGGGGGGGGGGGTCATGTATACCTCTTCATGGAGATCACCATGAAGAAAGGCATTATTGACATCAAGTTGTTTTAAAATCCAATTTTTGGTAGTGGCAATAGCAAGAAGAAGGCGGAGGGTAGTGAGTTTAGCAACAGGTGCAAAAGTGTCTAAGAAATCAAGTCCTTCAAGTTGGGTGAACCTTTTGGCAACAACTTTAGCTTTGTGGCGCTCAACAGTGCCATCAGAATGGTATTTGATTTTATATACCCATTTACAACTAATAGTTTTCTTTCCTGGAGGGAGAGGGGTAAGTTGCCAAGTATTGTTAGCAGCAAGAGCTTGAAGCTCATCTTGCATGGCAGATTGCCAAGAAGCATGTTTGAAGGCTTCGTTATATGTTCGAGGTTCAGGATGAGAATTGATAGAGGAAATAACATTTCTAAAATTGAAAGATAAAGAATTGTAAGACAAGTAATTATGAATAGGATATCTACTACTTACAGTGTTGGTTGCAGTGTGGAAATCCGCAAGATAGGCAGATTGTCGGTGAGGACGAGCTGATCTTCTTGGAAATTGGGGTGAGGTGCTTCCTGGAGATGCAGGCGGTGATAATTCTGGTGGAGGTGCAATGTTGGATGCAGGAGCAGAGGCACTATTTGTTGGAAGATCAGAGGATAATGAGGCTGGTGGAGGTACAATATTGGGTGTAGGAGTAAAAGCACATGGCTCGGCAGGAGGTGCAATATAAAAAAAAAATCAAAAGCAGAATTATATGTTAGAAATAGGGAGAGATAAAGTGTTAGGGTCCTTAGGCAAGCCACAGTCCAATTTATATGGAAAGTGGTTTTCATGAAAGATTACATGTCTTGATATCTCTATGCTATGAAACTTTAAATTTAAGATAATATAACCTTTTGTATTTTGCGGGAAGCCAAGAAAAATACCTTTGATAGATCTATCATTTAATTTTTTTCCTATGTGCAGTAATGGTACTAGCATAACAGAGACAACCAAACACTTTTAGAAAGGAAATGTCATATGGTTTTCCAAACAACTTTTCATGAAGAGTGATGTTATTAAGTAATGGAATAGGAATAACATTTATTAAGAAAACAACATGATTTACAGCAAATTCCCAAAAAATAGGAGGAAGATTTGCTTGAAAAAGTAAATCACGGGTTACACATTTAGTATGTGTTGATGTTTACGTTCTACAATGCCATTTTGTTGTGGTGTTTCAATACAAGATTTTTTATGTATAATTCCCTTTGAAGCATAAAAATTTGACATAGCAAACTCAACACCATTGTCAGTACGAATCGTTTTGATATTAGTTTTAAAATGATTTTGAACGAAAATAGTGAAGTTAATTATGTGCTAATGCACTTCAGATTTGTTATGCAGCAGAATAACCCAAGTATAACGCGAGTAATCATCAACAATAGTCAAGAAATAACGAAAACCTTGCATAGAAAAGAAAATACAAAAGAAATTCTTACTTACTTGTATATTAGAGAGTAAAATACATGGTGTATATATAAGAAAAATATTAAGACCTAGCTGAAACAGAAAAGTAAAGTTGGGTCAAACAAACAAAACCCAATAACTTAAAACAGAAAAACTAAATATGTTAACAACGAGTACAAATTAGTTATGTTAAACTCATGCTCAAGTGATCATTATTTTAAGGTGACAAAATGTGCTCCTCGTGGCACTTAGTGCTCACCAGAGTAAGCTACATGGCGAGTTATTCCCTGCATGGGTAACTTGTCGTGTGGCGAGGTGAATGTAGGTGGCCTCGATTTTGGGCGTTTCGGTAAAGTTGAATGTTGCTTTGAGGTAACTTGTTGGTTATATTTTTGGGTATGTTTTTCTCACTTTATGGTTGTTATGCTCCAACCATAAAGGAGAGTTTCTTTTGTGGATGATATAGGAAGTCCACTTGTGGTTACTGTATATGGGTTGGGATACCCCTGAAGTATCTCCTTTAATTTTATTTATTCATTGCTGATAAAAAAAAAAAGGGACAAAATGTGTTCGATCTTATTACCATGATCCTACTCGGATATACGGCTGTTGCATGACCATCTCAAATGTATAGTATATTATGATTTATCTAGTATATTATTGTGCATTGAGTGCATAGATAAAACATTGAAAAAAGCAAAATTTGTAGGATAATAAATTAATTTTCTCTTCCAACTAGTTTGCTTAAGGCTTTGTTTGGATGTGTAAGGTTGGAAAAGAAAGGAAATGAGAGAAAAGAGATAAAAAAAATGAGATTGTTTGAATTTAAAAAAGTGAATAAATTTGAATGAAAGATGATAAAAGTTTGTAGTAGATTGGATTGATGAGAGAAAGAAATTATAAAAATTATTATATTAAAAATTACTAATATACTCTTAGATTATTTTTAAAAAAAAATGTGTATAAATTCTATTTTAGTACTGAAATTTTTTTATATTTAAAATTTAAAATAAAATAAAAAATAGTATGTGAAAAATGGAAATAAATGTAATATTTTTTTAATTTATTTTAACATATTAATTAATTTGATTTTAGAATATTTACATATTTAAACTAATATATTGTGAGATTGATTCTAAATTGGAAATTTTATTTTAAATTTCAACATTAAATACATGACATAATCAATGCATGCTAATTGATAGCATAATTTATGCATGAAAATAAAATTTGAACAGTTAAAATTTATCATGGTAACCGATTATTTAAGGTGACATAATCAATTATTAACTAATAGATATTGATTATGCATGAAATCAGACAGCTCAAAGAGGAGTTATGATTTTCGGACTCAATCAATCAAACTTTGTATGGAAAAGTATGTATCTTTGTAAAAAATGCACATAATTTGATTAGATGTTGATTTTTCTTTCAAGGTTACAACTTAGGTTATCAAAAGATATATTTATGAATCAATGGGAATTGCGGGCTAAAGTATATATGAATTTCTATACTATTTTTTTTTAATAATAGGTGAAAAACATTAGAGTTATTGATAAAGGAACTTATATATTAAGAAATATTTCAAAATAAATAAGCATATATACTATTTTGATTTATGTATACCAAGTAAGATTGCTTCGTTTCTATGTTTAATATCACATGAAAGGCAGAAAGAGTGTGAACTGCAGTGTTTATAATTTTAATGTGCAATATAATTTAAATTGATATTATTTATATTAATTCTTCTATTCAACATATTACTATTGGATCTAGTGTTGGATCCCAATAAACTATATATTATTTAAATTTTTAGAAAATATGTATTTCAAATATTATATTGTCAAAATTTTGATATGGTATATTGTATTGAGTAAACTTTAATTTAGGATTTAATATAAATTTTCGATTTAAAATTTAATATAAATGTTTAAGTATTATTAGTAGTTTAGTCTTTCTCATACAAAAACAAGAGAAGCAAATATTATATAATTATTAAATTTTGAAAATTTTAATTATTTGTTAATAATATATTAATATCCCAACTACCTGAGAAGTGATTTTACTATACTAAAAAATTTATTAGTAATGTACGAAATCCGTGTGTAAAATTGATCAATAAATAACCATTATTGTTGACAAAGTGCGACGTAAAGAATATTAATGAACAGATTCATGTCTTTTCAGAAGCTTCTATTGTAAAAAGGGAGACACAAGTACTAAATTTTGTTTTAGGTATTTCTGAGTCAAAAAGCAGCATTAATATGACATTGCCTAGTATGGTCCAATATCTATGTTTTCGCTAAATAACTCACACCGACATTTGGTTATGTTTGTTTAGAAGCGTAGAAAAAACGAAGAGTTACTGTTCATAATTAAAAGCTAAGAAAACCACTAATAAAACAAAATCGTACGTTAAACATAAAATAGTTTCCACGCAAAACTTTCTTCGCGGTAAGAAGAAAGTTATATATATATATTAATTAATTAATTTTTATTTTTTTATTTTAAATTTAAATTATTATTATTTTTATTTAAAATATAATTATTATTATAAAAAACATAATTAATCATAATATATAATAAATTATAAATATAAATAAAATAATTATATTTTTAATAATTAAAAATAAATTTATATAATAATTATATTAATTAAAAAAGTAAAGCTAAAAATAATAATTTTATTAATATAAAATTAATTTTTTATCAAATATTTATAATTATAAATATTTAAATAATATTTTAATTAAAAATAATTATAATTTATAAATAAATATATCAAATTAATTTTTAATATTTTTTAATATAAAGATAAATTTGTAAACTTACATCTTTATCAATTAAAAAATATATAATTTTAATCACACCCATTAAATCATTCACAAACTTTTATAAATTTTTCCCACACTTTTCATTTCATTTACCTTAATCCAGACACCTTAACTTCTTTCTTTTACACTTTCCCTTCAAATCATCACAAATTCACTTCCTCCTTTCCACTTCTTAATCTAAATAAAGGCTAATGTAGATATTCACATTTTAAAATATATCTTAAAATATCTTCTGGATTAACTAAATTTAATGTAAATTTATGGCCATTATGAGAGCATTATGACAATCTATGGCCATAATGGAGGCAGAATGACCCCAATTATAAGGTCTCCATGGTGAAATTATGAGGGTTTATTGGAGGCTCTATGCCTACATTTATAATAGGTAAGCTTAATTACCACTATATCATCACTCTATCATTCTGTTTTAGTTAATAATTAAAAAAATGGTAATTAATAATTAAATATTATTTTTAAAAACTATTTTATAAATTTTTATTAATAATTTTTTTTATCAATAATTTTTAATTTAGTCAATATATTAACTAATTATTTTTGTATTTAAAATTAGTTTTTATTTAATAATTTTTTTTGCAGTGATATTAAAATAGAAATTTCTTAATAATCTAATTTTTTTTTTTAATTTTAATAATAAATAAATTTGTTTGATTATAAATATAAAATATATTATTCAAACCTTTTGGACTATATATAATTTTCTCTTTAAAATAATCTTATATTTTCTTTTAATGGAGGGGACAAAGGTGAATAGAATTTCTAGCAAGACCACTATTATACACTAAACAATCATGTAATCACAAGGCATTTTACAAATTTTTTTCAAACCAACATTTCTGACTAAAACGCACACGTATATACGTAAAGAAGAGAATATAAAACATTAGTGTACTGAATTAGAATGAAAGTATATTACAATATTACAACTTTCATCGTCACGAATACACCACAATAATATTATTGTTACTAAAAAAAATCATAAAATAAAAACTAATTTTAGAGACAAAAAATAATTAGTTGTTATAATAACTAAATTAGAGATTATTTTAAAAAAAATTATAAATTAGTTTCTATTATTATTAAATAGTTTCTAAACTGATATCTAATTAACTACCAAGTTTTAACTACAAATTATTTAAATTTTAAATTTGATAACAAAAATCTTGATAGCTAATTTGATACATTATATACTAATTTAAAAATTATTTAACCATGAAACTAATTTAGAAATCAAAATTTTATTTAAGTTAATATAGTAACTAATTATTTGTAGTCTCTAAAATTAATTTTTATTTAATAATTTTTTTTATAGTATATGAGAGGACCATCTCAAGTGACTGATTGCTAAGGATAAACTTCATATATCTCCAATAAAATAAATAGTTAAATATATTTTTTCTTATATTATAGTATAAATTTGCTTTTTTTTTTAGATTTTTGACCATGTAATTATTTATAGTATAATAATGATTGTAATGTGTGTAATATACGTAAAATGGATGTTAATTTTTTTTTAAGATTAATATTTTTTTTTCAAAATTTATTATTGGTTTGATTGTAAAAAGATGTTATTTTAACTACTTTTAATAGGTTAATGAAATGAAATCTTAAATTAAACCAATTCTATATATAAAATAGTTTTTTTTCTAATCATTTTCATACTACAAACATATTAATACGTATTAATGATGTAAAGTTTAAATCAATTGAAAAAAATATAATTTTATATTATAATATAAAGACCAAAAATATATTTAATTTTAGAATAAAAAAATCTAAATTCGATGCCAAAGTTTTAAATATTAGAATAATGTTTTGAGTATATTAATGCAAGTGCTTGCATATTTTCGGAAGAAAATGACAAGGAGAATGATTTGATGGAGGAACAACTTTAAGTATGTAGTATCTTTTATTAACCACCTAATTTCTCAACAACTTCTTGGGAGTTATTTCTCAGAATCTTTGGGAATACATATTCAGCACAACAGAATTGTTTTTATTGGAAGAAGCATGATATTGTAAACCACAACTTAACACCACGCTTTCCGCACCTCCACTCTCCACCCTTCAAATAAGAAAACGTTAACATAACTCCCAAAATGATTGTAATATAAAATCAAATATTTATAATTTTTTAAATAGTATATTATGCGTAACATATTATAAATTTTATAATAGTTAAAAATATTTTTTTTTAAAGTCCACTAAATCCACTCTAATATTATTAAGTATGTTTTAATATTAAAAATATTAAAATTTAATAATTATAAATTTATTAAAAAAGTATATTAAATACGACTTAGCTGACTTTAGTAATATTAAATATATTTTATAAACAAAGTAGTAGGGAAAGTTTGCTCCGTTAGTTTGTGAGTTAAGATATTATTATATTTATTGTTATTGATGTTGCTAATATAATATAATATATGTTTAAGTTAAATTAGCGTGGTTCATATTTTAAGGAAAATTTACCACAATGCTATTTTACTTTGAAAATTACATAAATAGAAAATATAGAAAAAATTATAGAAATTGACATTTCTTAGTTAAAATTATTAATAGTGTAGATAATATCAATTAAATCTAATAATCTATCTTTTTTTAATTAAAGTTGTTAATCGGATTGACAACTTCAGTTTAAATAGATTGTGGAGAATTTGGCCATTGGATTGACAACTTCAATGTATTTTATCTAAATTGAAGTTGTCAATTTGGTTGACAACTTCAAGTTGAATCATTTTCAAATAATTAATATTTTTTAAAATTAAAAAATGTATATAATAAGAATTTATTTTTTTTAAATTACATGAAGTGAATAAGTATGCTGTGAAAATTTGTATTTTATAGATAAATAATATTAAAAAATTAAAACTAAATTTTGTTTTGACAAAAAACAAAGTTACCTTAAATCAAGTTGGATTAAAAATAGGTTGTGTAATAAATATAAAATATTTAGTACCTTTAAATATTGTTAAAATTAAAAATATTTTTGTTGTTTAAAACAAATGAAATTTTCTTCGTGAAGTAGCGTTTATAGTTGATCCAATTATAAATAAAAGGGGTAGCATTTAAAAAATATTTATAAAATGATAAATAAGTACAATTTATACATGATTAGAAAATAAAAATGTAGGAAAAGTTGTCACCTATAAGAAGTTGTGCCACAAGGTGGTATTCTTCGTTGTCTTCGAGGTCGTCCTTGTGGTTGTTGTTCGGATGGAATGGTAGGAGGGGGCAGAGGTGGAATGTCATTGTCAGTGCCTTCGACTTCATTGTCCTCACTTTAATTTTCGTAAAACTATGAAGACATTGTTGGTTGATAATACTGCATGGATGATATTAGATTGTAGGCAAATGGGGGGGGGGGGGGGAGGGGGGGGGGGGGGAGGGGTCGTGGTAGAGGTTGCAAAGGGATTTCATGGATTAGGAAAAAGTTGTTGTTGAGATGGAAATGTTGAGTAGTTGAAAGGTGGTTGATAGAATGACGATTGAAATGACATGTGAGGTTGATCCCTATATCGAAATGATGACTTTTTACGGCAAGTGCACCGCGTTGTCAAAAGTAATAATGTGTCTCTAAGGATGAATATCAAACCCACAAGGAATAGTTGAATAATCAAGTAAAATATTCACTAAATATAAAACAAAATAATAAAAATGTGTTGAAGTTGTTGTGATGATGCTGATTAATTAGAAAACAAGTCAAAGAATTTGTTGCTTCAAGTTGGAAAAATAGGAATTGGGTTTCATATTTCTCACTCTTTTGTATTTTGATTAACATGGTAATATTTCTTTAATTGATATTGATGTCCGTATAAAAATCATTTATATCGATTCCTCGCATATAAAATTATTAAGATGCTTTCTAAATATCGATTCCTCATATTTATAAAAACAACTTAGTATTCAGATCAGACGTTGATAGCAATTAACATTTCAAGTCTATTCATAACACTCAAATATGTTAAGTATTATTGATTAGGTCAAAACTCTAAAAATACTTTCTAGTCAAATTTAAGATTCTAGATCAATAATTAGAAGCAAAACAATAATACCAATAATCAATCAAGAATAAAATATTATATTCAGATATCACCTCAATACATAAGAATTTGAACAGATTATTCTCAATCCCAAAGGGTAGAATTAGCCACTCATGATGACTATTACACGCAAGGATGACATGAAAAGAAGATCTAAGATGTTTCTCCTTAACAGCTGCCTACTCTAATGTTTCTCACACCTCTTATTCTCCCAATTGAATCACAAGTCACTCAATGGTGTTTTTCTCTCAATCTTGCACACTAGGGTTGTCCCTCAAGCCCCTTATTTAACCTAATTTGTTTAGGCTTAAATGGATTCTCACTCAAGCAAGATTTACTTGCTTGAGCGAGTAAAACGTCAATTTTGTCCAATGTTGTTGGAGTGAGATGCTATGATGCTGACTTGGGCTTTCTGTGAGCTTGTGCGTTTCGGGGCCTTCCAACTTTTCCTTTTTAGCTTATATAATTCTCCTTTTGTCTAGTCATCTTCATTCTCCCTTAGAAACCTGAAATTGACACAAATTTGAGAATAAAATGTTCTTATTCAAATTAAAATCACAAAATATGTAAAAAGGTATAAATTCACAAGTTAGGGGTTATTTTATAATTATTTTAGCAATTAATACTCGTAAGTGTCTGTATTTTAACATTAAATATTATTGAAATTTAACACTTATCATCGAACAACTGAGTCGGGTGAACACCTGACAGAT